>NC_137059.1:3127500-3170000 GCF_032717465.1 Coenobita brevimanus
TTTCCATTAAACAAGCTGAGGTGAATGGAGGTCGTTTCCAGGGTAGGTGGTAGTTTTTTAGGGGTTGTGATTAGGGGGGGTCGTATTCAGGGATGTCGTGTTCAGGGGGACAGATTTCAGGAGATCGTATTCGGGGGGGTCGTTATCAGGGGGTCGTTTTTCAGGGGGTCTTTCAGGGGGTCGTATTCAGGGGGTCGTGTTCAGGGGGACAAGTTTTAGGAGGTCTTATTCAGGGGGTCGTGTTCAGGGAGTAGTTCAGGGGGTCGTATTCAGGGGTCTTGTTCAGGGGGTCGTATTCAGGGGTCGTTTTTAGGGGGTCGTGTTCAAGGAGTCATTTTTAGGGGGTCGTGTTCAGGGGCTCATATTCGGGGGATTGTGTTTAGGGGGTCGTTCAGGGGGTCGTATTCAGGGAGGGTCGTATTCGGGAGGACGTATTCTGGCAGGGAGTCGTATTGTCGCGAAGGTGAATCTCAGGAGCTTCAGGAAACTTATTGTCACACTAACATATTTTATTTTCGCTACGAGACGCTGATGTTCTTTCTCTCTCAAAAAAAAAAAAAAAAGTCTTCCTTAGTCTCCTTTGCCCACTTCTTAATAACTTTGAATAGATGGATAGATTGATAGATAGATAAGCAGATAGATAGATGGATAGATATTCACTTTCTCCACAGGCATTAGCACCGCCATCTTTATACCCCCATAGTCATCCTTCACGAATATAACCTTCCTTATTGTTATTGTTATTATTATTATTATTATTATTATTTCTCCAGTTTCTTCCTCATTATCACCACCATCACGTCAGCTATCACCATAATTACTTTACTACTGTCTCTTTTTTTCAGCTTCCTATCACCTCTACCAGCCTCCCTCTTCATCACTTTCACCCAGACCACTGTACTTCATCATCCTCATCACCATCATCATCACCCTTCACATCTCTCATCACCACTTTCATATATCCATCAAAGAGACAGCATCCCTCAGTATATCATCATCATCATCACCGAGCCAGTCTTCCCTCCCTTTATCATCATCATCATCATCATAATCATTATCTTCTTCTCTTTCTTCTTCTTCTTCTTCTTCATCATCATCACCACCATCATCATCATCATCATCATCATCATCATCATCATCACCATCATCATCATCATCATCATCATCATCATCATCATCTTTTTCCCTTCGATCATAATCACAGCCATATTAATTCTCCAGCTTTCTCATCATCACTTTCACTTTCATTTGCCATCACTTTCACCATAACCACTATAATCTGTCACCTCCATCATCATCATCACCACCAAACATCACCAACCCCATCATCACCACCCACATCCATTACACTCACACATCCTTCCCTAAGTTTAGTCCTGTGCTTCGATATGCCTCCCTTTTTTAGTCATCATCATCATCATCATCATCATCATCGTCATCATCATCATCATCATCATCATCATCATCAACTTATACTGACTTTTCCTATCACAATCATATCAATACTGCTTTCTAGACTTTCCTTCATCTCATGTCACATTCAGTTTGTTCACTTTCACCGAAACTATCACTCATCACCATCATCACCCCCTTCATACATCCATCAAACCCATTCAGACAGATAGCATTCCCTCTACTAAGTTCTACACCTTGACAGCCATCATCATCATCATCATCATCATCATCATCATCATCATCACTCCTATCATCACCAACCCCATACATCCATCACACACAGACAGCCATCTCTCTATAGTCCTATACCTGGACACCTTCGCCTTTTCAGCCACACCTGCACCCGATACACCTTACCTAGTTCACCTGGGATTTGATTCATTAACCATCTCATCCCCTCGACTCAGGTGGAGTCAGTTTTTTCCGCCATTCTTACTACCTCAAGACGATTTATTCAGCTTAGGAAAGAGATGTGGTACCAAAGGGTTAATGAAAATCGTATCTAACTCCCCCATCTCTAAAAAAATCGCTTAAGAACTTATAAAACTGTCTTAAGAAAACACGGAGAAAATAACAGGGCATAAGGAAGATACTGCTCTCTGCTCTCTTCTCCTTCGTGATAAAGCAAATCTTCCTTCAAAAGAAATAAATCGATATCTTATTTTTAGGAAAGACATGGAAAAAAGATGAAGAATTTCCTCCTATCTTTTCTTCTTCCTCCAAATCCATCTTCCCAGACTTCTTATTCTTGCTAAAAAAAAATCTTAGTTACGAGAGAAAATGATCGTAAGTCTGTCTGTCCAAATATACGTGTTTCCCTGTACATACACCTGCTTCCCATACACATACACCTACACACCTGGCTCGCACACTCACACCTGTCCTCCCATACCTGCCTTTTCCTTTTCACACCTCTATAAACACGTAGGCAAACATGCTGACACACACACACACACACACACACACACACACACACACACACACACATACATATAGCAAACAGACAAATAAACACACACACACACACACACACACACACACACACACACACACACACACACACACACACACACACACACACACACACACACACACACACACGACACACATACATATAGCAAACAGACAAATAGACACACACACACTCACACACACACACACACACACACACACACACACACACACAAAGAGCAGCCAACTTAATATGCATAGAAAAAACACAGACATATACACGTTCATAGGTACATACATACATACATACATACATAAACATAAGCAATGATCTTAGTATGCATAAAAGAGAACACACAGATGTACACTCCTATAAACATACATACATACATACATACATACATACATACATACATGCTTACATACATACTCGTACATGCGTACACATATTTACTCATACATAAACATCCGTAGTTACCAAATTAGTATGGATAGGAAAAAGCAGACATATACACCAGTACACACACACACACACACACACACACACACACACACACACACACACACACACACACACACACACACACACACACATTCTCTTCACCGGCCGAGTTCTAAGCTGAAGGAAATCGTCTAAGATATAAAAATGAAATGCAAAAAAAAATCGTCCTGTTGGTGAGGGATTAATTTACCTCGGCTAGGGTGTATATGTTTTACCCCGGGTTGGTTTGCTTGTTTCTTTGTCTGTCTGTCTGTCTGTCAGCAGGATTACTAAAAATTTATGAACGGTTTCAATGATTTTTTTTTTTTTTTTTTGAGGGGTAGGATATGGCACAATGAACAAACGATTAATTTTTGGTTGTGATCCGGAATTATTTGTTTTTTTGTTCACACCATATCTCCAAAAGTTTTCAATGGATATTAGTGAAATTTTGTGGAAGGGTGGGCCATGGAAGAGAAAGAAGTCTCTAAATTTGGGGGCGGGTCTGGATTCGGATCCGGTATAGGCGGAGGTATGCGTTCTTTGAGTGCCCCTCTAGTTGAAGTCAATTTTCAACCTCTCCACTACTCACAATGTCTCTCCTCAGCTGAATAAAATCGTCTGGAGGCAGGGAGAATCCAGAATAAGAAGAGGAATAAGAAAAATGATAATATGAATAATAGAGGAAGGAAAGTAAAAGTAAGAATGATGATCTAATAATAATAATAATAATAATAATAATAATAATAATAATAATAACCCTTCACAACGTCAGCCCTTCTGTAAGCTTATAAAATGGTCTGGTGGTGGCAAGATTAAGATGCAATTCGTCTTCTTGGAGAAAACTTTGACTTAGAAAATTAACTGATAGACTTAATGAATATCGTATAAGTCGAAAGGTATTATTTTAATCTCCTTCACACACGTACACACAGATGAACGCACACACACGTACACATAGCTGCACGTACACATATAAACACAGGACCATAGCAACCTCCTTTAAGCGCACATACACACACAAACACGGCCAAACACGCACGTTCTCTCTACACACACACTCATCCTGTGCACATAACCGTAGAGGCCAAGTTTACACACACACACACACACACACACACACACACACACACACACACACACACACACACACACACACACACACACACACACACACACTCCAATACTCACAGCCACAAACACGATCATAACCTTTAATCAAGCACACATACACGCACACATCCTTCCTCCACACACACACACACACACACACACACACACACACACACGACCATAGAGGTGAGAGAAAGTGTGCCAGGTTGAGGGTGCTGTTGCCTCTTGTTTTGTGTGTGTTTATCTCTTGCCTCCTCCCCTGCTGTGTGTGTGTGTGTGTGTGTGTGTGTGTGTGTGTGTGTGTGTGTGTAGAGAGACTGTGTGTGCGTGTATAGCGGAGGATTGTGTGTGCGTGTGTGGTTGATATGTGTATGTGAGTAGGGGTGCGTGTGTGAGTCATTAAAGGAGAAGTGTGTGTGTGTGTGTGTGTGTGTGTGTGTGTGTGTGTGTGTGTGTGTGTTTGCTTCTCTTCTTACCTTCATCCCTTTTCTTTCCTTCTCTCCATTCACCTCCCTCTCATCCTTTCCCTCACGCTTTTTGCTCCTTTCTCTTCCGCTCTCTGCTTTTTGTCTCCCTTCCCTGTCTGCTCCCTCCCTAGGCTCCCTTACTCCCTGACTCCATTCCTCCTTCCTCCCTGCCTGCCCATGTCCCTTTCTACCTACCTTCCATTCTCCCTGCCTCCCTGCCTAACAACCTCCCTTCCTGCCCTACCCCCTTTCTCCCCACTTCCCTGTTTCCTAGTCAAATGTCCCCCTGTTACCTTCCTCCCTGCCTCCCTTCCTCCTTACCTTCCTGTTTTTCTGCCTTCCTGTCTCCCTGCTTCCTCCTTTCTCAGCCTTTCTGTCCTGTCTCCTGCCTGCCTGTCTTCTTCTGCTCCTTGGTTTCGTTCCTTCATTTTCCCTGTCTCCCTCCCCTCTCAGTGTCTTGCTGTGTTCCTCTGCTCTCTCTCTCTCTCTCTCTCTCTCTCTCTCTCTCTACATATCCTGCCTCCTTTCCTTCTTTCCTGCCTTCCTCCCTTTCCTTCCTCCTTTCCCTGTCTGCTCTTGCCTAAATTCTTCCACTCCCTGGCTTCTTTCCCACTGTTTTCTTGTCTATTAACCCTTTCTAGAGTCACTACATTTGGGGAACTCTCTCACATTCACGTCTCTAGCATTCTACCCTCTCACGATTGCCTTCTTTCTTACTTCCTATTTCACCCAGACGATGTTTCCCAAAGTAGTTCCACCCCAGACTTCAACCTGCAGCCGTTCAAGTCCAACTGTTACAGATCTTTTTTATGATTGGAGGACGCCTGTAATCTGGGGTGTGGAATTATTGTTTTTCATCCTTTCTTCACCAGGAAAAAAAAAATACGAGTTTGGGTGTTAAACTGCTAACTAAGGAAAATTTAACTCCATTTCTGTTTTCACTGTTACCTTAGTCATGTTAATTAGCTCACGAATCATTGCCAAGCTCGTTTTGGGAGAGGTTGCCATGGAAACGATATTGACATCCATGCTTGACAAATTCAGCTTCCCATGTTGTCAGTCATCATGGATTTTTAGTGAGTTCCTTATGTCCTCAAGGTTTTTGTAGTTAGTTATTATTATTATTATTATTATTATTATTATTATTATTATTATTATTATTATTATTATTATTATTATTATTATTATTATCATTATTATTACAACAACAATTACTACTACTACTACTACTACCACTACTACTTCTATTATCATCATCACTGTTACTTTTCCCATTTATAATCTAATATTTTTCTGTATTTCCTTCTTTCTCTGTTATCTCTCTCTCTTTACCTGTTCCCCATTATTTCTCCTTTCTTCCGTGTCTCATTGCTTTTCCTCTGCATTATGTATTTCCTTGTCTGTCTTCTCTTTCTCTCGTGTTCATCTTTCTTCCCTTTTTGGCTCACATTTTCCTCCCATTTTTCTTCCTCTCCCCTCCCTTCTATTTTTTCCCTCCCCTCCCTTCCCCCACTTTCCTCTCTTGTCCTTTTTCATCTCTCTCCTTCCTTCCTGCTCTTTCCTTCCTTCCTTCCTTCCCTCCTTCTCCCCTCACCATGCTACGTAAAAGTACTGCTCTCTTTAAATGCTCTCTCCTTCCCTTTCTCCTCCTTTCGCTTCCTCTTCTCCTTCTTTCTTTCCCTTTCTCCCTCTCTTCCCTTTTTTCATTCCTTCCTTTCCTTCATCCATTCCTTCCTTCCTCCTCTCCTTCCCACCATTCCCTATAAGAGTACTGTTCTCTAAATTTGTTTCAGTCATTCGTATTCTCCTTCTCTTCCTCCTGTCTTCCTCCCTCTCTTTCCTTCCGTCTCCCTTTATCTTCCCTTCCTCAGTCTCCCTTTTTCTTCCCTTCCTTCCATCTCCTTTTCTCTTCCTTCTTTCCTTCATTGTTCTCCCTGTGAAAGTACTGCCATCTTAAATTCTCTCCCCACCTCTTCCTCCCTCTTCCCTCCTAAAACTCTCTCTCCATCATCTCCCTTCTTTCCTCCACCCTTCTTTCCTTCCTTTCCTCCCCTCTCCTTCTCCCTTTTTCCTCCCTTTTTTCCTCCTTGCTAGCGCCCTGAAAGTACTCTTCCCTAAAACTGTTTACCTGACCCTCATGCAATCTCCATTATTCATGTGCTTACCCAGACACCCATCCCCTTCCCTCCCTTTCCTTCCCCTTCCCTCACTTTCCTTCCCCTTCCCTCCCTTTCCTTCCCCTTTCCTTCCCCTTTCCTTCCCCTTTCCTTCCCCCTTTCCCTCCCTTTCCTTCCCCCTTTCCCTCCCTTTCCTTCCCCTTTCCTTCCCACTTTCCCTCCCTTTCCTTCCCCCCCTTCCTTTATTCTCCCTGGCAACCATCCCCTTCTCTCCCCTCCCTTTCCTTCCCCTTTCCCTCCCTCCTCCTTTCTTTATTTCTCCTTTTCCTCCTCATTTTTCTTCTCTTTCTCCCTCTCCTTCCCTTCCTTCTTCCATTACATTCCTGTTCTGCATCTCCTCTTCCTCTCTTCCTATCTTTTCCTTCCCTCTCTTTCCTTTATTTCTCTTTTTCCTCAGTTTCCCCCTCTTTTTCTTCCTCCTTCCTTAGCAGCAGTAGTAGTAGTAGTAGTAGTAGTAGTAGTGGTAGTAGTAATTTCAACCCAGGCCGATCTGAACGTGAACCCAGTGGACTGCAGGCTAGTACCATCCTCCTGCAGTCCACCATCCTCACTTTAGGGGACAGGATTGGACTGGGGGAAGTTTGTATAACCAGGCAGCTCCACCACCCAGTCATATCAGTGCCACCACGTGAAGGCGCCCCTCTCCAGCACCACAGTCGTATAAAATGAGCACGTTATCGTCTTGGGGATAATGGAGCCAGTTCTTAAGCCTTCTTTCTCTCGTAAATGCTTTTGTCTCGTTTCTCCTTGTTATGGCATTGAAGATTCTCTCTCTCTCTCTCTCTCTCTCTCTCTCTCTCTCTCTCTCTCTCTCTCTCTCTCTCTCTCCAGGTGACACGCTTAAAACCTAAATCACGAAGAAAAAAAGAAATCACCTCAGTTTCCTTTTCCTTTTTCCCTTTCTTATTGACTTTTAAGGAACCCCTGTGATGGTCAGACACGGATATACTCCTTTCCCTTTAACTTGTCCCAAAATTGTCACCCCGCCATCGTGAATGCTGAGCTGTAACAGTAGAATGAAAGTTAGATGGTGCTAGTCACGAAGCATATGTAAAGGATGCAGAGCCATAGTATTGTCTTATTCTGACACTGAGATACGTGAAATAAGCTGCAAAGGGACGATAATTTGAGCCAAGTTAAGGTGAAAGAACTATAACTTGTCTCGCACATTACACAGTGTTGTCAGATATATTTACAAAATCTGGGGCCAGTTTTCCTCTTTGCGATTCAGGAAATAACCTCTTGAATCTGACGACGTATAGAACTTTATGTTACGGTGGTGGAGTGCGGCGCCTTCACGTGGTGGCGCCGATATAACTGGGTGGAGGAGCTGCCCGGTTATGCAAACGTCCCTCAGCCCCCTCCCTATCCCCCGAAAGGAAGGTGGGCTGTAGGAGGAGGGAAACTTAAGCCTGTAGTCCACGGGGTTTGCACACAGATGAGCCTGGGGTTGCAACTACTACTACTGCTGCTGCTACTACTACTACTACTACTACTACTACTACTACTACTACTACTAATCCCTCTCTTACTATCTTTCTAATCAAGTAACAAAAACACACACCACTTTCTTGTTTTTTTTTTGTTTTTTTTTTTGGTTTCCTTCTCTCCACCTTATCCCCAAATCACTACTGTATCCCTCCTTCCATTCCTCCTTCTGTCATCCTTCTATCCTCTCCCTAACCACAGCCTAATCTCCACCATACCATACCATACCACTGTCACTTAGCTTCTGTTTCCTTGTCTGTTTTGACTATTTTCAGCTGTCCTATCTCTCTCTCTCTCTCTCTCTCTCTCTCTCTCTCTCTCTCTCTCTCTCCACTCCCCCTATCACCCCCCCTATATCCCCTATTCTATTCCCCTCTACCACTCCCCCTCAATCTTTCCTGCTCTTCCCTTTATCTCTCTTCCTCTGTCTCCCCTTCTGTCACCTCTCTGTCTCCCCTCTATCCCTCCTTCTATCTCCCCTCTACCCCCACTCAATCCCTTCCCTATACCCCCACACGTGCACCCTTTCCCACCCCCTAAACGCACTTCTGTTACTTCACCCCCGTCTCTCTATCTTCCTGTCCATCTCTATCCCCCTTCTATCCCTCTTTCTATCCTTCTCTCTATCACGTCCACCCCTCTACCCCCTCTCTTTGCGTTTCTATCCCCGTTCTATCCCTTCCTTACTCCCCTCATGTGCGCTCCCACCCATCTCTCCACGCCTCTCTCTGATTACACCCCAGTTCTCTCTCTATACCTCCTTCTACCGTCCTCTATCTCTCCTCTTTCCCTCTTTCTATACCCCCTTCATCTCCCCCTCTATCCCACCCCTATCCCCCCTACATGCACTCCTCCAGCCACCCCTCCATCCCTTCTGCAGCTACGACACAGGGGGTAGGTAATAAATCTTGCCTTCCTTCCTGTTGCGTGTAACTCGAGTCACTTATTACCATCCTCTCCACCCTCGCCCTCCTTCCACGGCGTCTCATTTACCCCCTCAACGCCACACTGCCCCCTACACTACACCACCACATTACACTACACCACCACATTACACCACACCACCATTTACTACACCAGTTCCCTTTGCCACACTGTACCACTCCGGCTTCCATCAACACGTCACACCACAGTCACCTCCACCACACCATATCACAGCACACCACAAAATACCACAGTCCACTACACCACCACACCACACCACACACCACAACATAGACCCCTACACCATCTAACCCCCCATACAATCTAGTACACCACAACTGCTCTGAGAACTCGTTTTTCAGGCCACAAACTCTTATACAACCCTGCCCTATATTTCAGTCTCTCCTACACCACAACACACCACACCACACCACACCACACCATACCACACCACACCACACCATACCATACCACATCACACCATACCACATCACACCATACCACATCACACCATACCACACCATACCACACCACACCACACTACCAAACCACAGCCCATGCACCACATCACACCACACCACACTACAGCCTTCTACCAAACACGTCACCACACCACACCACACCACATCACTCTCTGCTTTGTTATCCTTGTCTTTGACTCGGAATAATTACGTAAATTATAACCTATCCTACAACAAACAGTTTTGACAGGACCGATACCCCTGAGTTACTGTTTGCTCTCTTTTATACACACCACAACACCACACCACATCACACCACACTACAGTACACCCTACAACACCATACCAAAGAACACGCTACTACACCGCATCACACCACGCCACACCATACAACATCCAATAACCGCTAACCACAAGACACCCCACCACACGATACCATACCACACCACACCATACCACACCACACAGCACCCTAAGGCACCATACCACAAGACACACCACCAAACCACACCACACCACACCACACCACACTACACCACACCACATCACATCCCCCTGCACCCCTTACACCACAATCTAATCCCAAGACTCATTCCTCCCCCACAACCCCCCTTTACCAACCCTATCCTATATATTTCACTTAACCCCTCTCTTCCCCCTTCATCTTGACTTCATCCTCTTGCAGTCTAACCTCCTCGGTGCAGTGTCTAGTTTCTTTTGTTCTTGCTGCTCCTAGACGTTTTTAGGTAGCTTAGAACAGACATCTAGTAGTGAAGGGGTTGATGGAGGGGTTAATTAAGGCTGCTTTTAACATCTCAAGCGCTGAAGTCTCGCCAGAGCTGAGTAAAATCGTCTGGTGTCAGTACAAGATAAAGAATTCAGACTCTAACCTGTGTCTGTATTTTCTCTAATATTTCTGGCTACACAGAACGCAGCTCGAGAGAGTTTGTGTTGCCCGAATAGTTAAATAAAGACTTTAATCCGTAATTCTCTCTCTCTCTCTCTCTCTCTCTCTCTCTCTCTCTCTCTCTCTCTCTCTCTCTCTCTCTCTCTCTCTCCCAATATTTCCACTTATCACAACGTACAATAGAAAATGCGTTCGTGGAGTAAAGGAATTAAGATCGACAGTAGAATTAGATTACTTTATTTTGTCCTTATTATACTTAGATCATTTTTATTTGACTTAGGGGAAAATCTAGTACTGAGTGAGGTGGAAGCAGTCTCCTTTAAGTATTTATTATGAATGCTTTTTTAACTTATACTACAAGATCATTTTATTTGGCTCAAAGCTCTCTCTAGGAAGCTTTACCACCTCCCATCATCATAATCACACTTTCACACTCTCTCACACTCGCTCACTCACTCTCACAAGCTCGTAGTCACTGAATCTCCCTCCCCTTCTCATTCACTCTTACTTCATATCCCTCCACCTGCCACTTACTCACTCTCACAGTCACTCACATTCTCTTCTCTCCTCCCTCTCGCTCTCTCACACATTCCCTCACGTTCACCATCACTTTCCCATGGCCTCAGGAACCAGTTACATCCCACCTAGCCCAGGACAGCTTCGTGAGGGCTAGGAAAAAGATGGAGGAAGCTAGGAAGAGAATGGAGAAGGTTAGGAGGAGGAGAGAAAATAATGGAGGAGGCTAGGAAAAGAGGAAAAGGAAGAAGAGATGCTAGGAAGAGGGAGGAAAAGAACAGAGGATGGGGAAAGCTAGGAAGGGTATGGGATTGGCTAGGAGAAGAGTGGAGGAAGATAGGAAGAGAATGGAAGAGGATGGGAAGAGGATAGATGGAGCTTGGAAGAGAGTGGAGAGAGCTAGGAAGATTAATAAGGAAAAGGGGAAATTAAGAAAAAGAGGGAGGGGAGACAGCAAGGAGATGGAGGAGGGAAGCTAGGAGGAGAATGGAGGAAGAGAAAGGAAGAGGAAGAAGGGGGAGAAGAAGAGGATACAAGGAAAGGGAGGGATGAGGAAAAGGAGGAGGAGGAGGAGGAGCTGGGAAGAGGAGGAGGAGGAGGAGGAGGAGGAAGAGGAAGAAGGGGGTTGGAGGGACGGATGGAGAGGCAAGGTTGTGAATACTTTACAAGTTTTTCTTGTCTTCGTTTTTTACTGAGGTTTGTGACTTGTTTGTGGCGTCTTGTTTACCTGAGAGAGAGAGAGAGAGAGAGAGAAACAGACAGACGACACAGAGACAAAGACAGATGCAGAGAGAGAGAGAGATAGGCAGAGACAAGCATGTAAAAGAGTGTGTTAATAAGTAATATAGTGTGCTTGTGTAAATATGTTAATGTCTCTTTGTGCCTGCATGTGTGTGTGTGTGTGTGTGTGTGTGTGTGTGTGTGTGTGTGTGTGTGTGTGTGTGTGTGTGTGTGTGTGTGTGTGTGTGTGTGTGTGTGTGTGTGTGTGTGTGTGTGTGTGTGTGTGTGTGTGTGTGTGTGTTAGGCCATCATGCCCCACCCCAGTCATGACCCTGCCCCCCTCAAACCCCCTCCTCCCCCCCTTCCCCTCCGCTCTCCACCACACTTACACCTCCGGATAACTTTTTAAATACACACTATCATATGCTTCCAACACCTTCGCGCCCAACCCTTTAACCCCCTCCCCCAACACCCCTTTCCCCCCCTACACCCACACTCACCTTTATTGCCACACCCTCACCCACACCCACATCGCCTCCACCACACTCACACCCATATACAACTTTTCTCTACACTACTTTACTATATGCTTCCAATTTCCTCCTCCCCCTCACACCTAGATACCCCCACCACACCCACACCACACCCACACCACACCCACACTCTTACATACACTTTTACCCTTGCCTACACTCTTACCCTTATTCATCTCATCTTCTCTTTGCTTTATATTTCTAGCCTCTACCACACCCACACCCTCTCTACCACATCCACACCCCCTCCACTACATCTACACCTACACCCTCATAAATAAACTTGGCTACACACCCACTCCACCTGATAATACACTGTTAACACCTTTCCTTCCTCCCGTATCATCTTTATCTTGCTGGCCTAATATCATTATGGCTTCCTTATCAACACATTTACCTGTTATTGCTACGTTTCATCACACCTGCATCCAGTTTTATTGCACACACACACACACACACACACACACACACACACACACACACACACACACACACACACACACACACACACACACACACACACACACACACACACACACACACACACACACACACACACACACACACACACACACACACACACACACACACACACACACACACACACACACACACACACACACACACACACACACACACACACACACACACACACACACACACACACACACACACACACACACACACACACACACACACACACACACACACACACACACACACACACACACACACACACACACACACACACACACACACACACACACACACACACACACACACACACACACACACACACACACACACACACACACACACACACACACACACACACACACACACACACACACACACACACACACACACACACACACACACACACACACACACACACACACACACACACACACACACACACACACACACACACACACACACACACACACACCTTCTCCATTTTCTCCTTCCATGCATAACCTTTCCCATAAATTCACATGTCTAACAGCTTAATAATGTTTCCTCAATAACTCACTATCCTTGTCTTATTCTCTCCAGTTTACCCACACACCCATCCTATTAGCCTCCACTTCATCTCGCCTATGCATTACCTTGCTCATAAATTCATAAGCATCCTAGTTCTTATAACCTAATGTACATTATTCTCTGGATGATTTCATTTTCCTTATATTACTAACACACACACACACACACACACACACACACACACACACACACACACACACACACACACACACACACACACACATCCATTAACTTTTCTCCCCTATGCCTTGCCTTTCTCACAAACTCACAGACCATATGCCATACACGTGTACTCCTCTGACCATTTATCCTCTCTTACCACGTTCCCTCTCTCTCTCATCCACCTCTGCTTCGTGTAATGTGGAGAGTCGTATGTGGAGCTGTGATAACCTTATGTGTTTAATCTTGTACCCACTCCCCACCTCACGACCCCACCCTTAATGATCAATACACTCAGTTGCTCCAGCCTCATCTCATCTCACTCTGGCTCAACTCGTCTCACCTCACCTGATCTAACTCGGTATACCTTCACCTTACCTCACCTAACCTAACCTAATATAATTTCGTCTTCCCTTGCCTCGCTTCACCGTCCCTCACCTCAATCACCTTTACATCATCTCACCCCAGGATCTTATTCCAACGCAAGCTAACCTCTTATTATCTCTTAATCGAACTTCAGCACACCACACCCTGGCTCATATCAATTCATCTCACCCTACTTTACGTCACCCCCCACCTATACCACACCTCACACCAGCAACCCCCACCCCACACCATCTTCCACCACCCCCGTCACATCCCTCCTCACCCAACTTCACTTAGCTTTTCCCATTCTGTCTTTCCCATCACTTATTACGTCCAATTTTCTTAACGCACTGTGTCCTGGCATCTCGAAATGAACTGATCTTGAATTTGGCTTTATGTGTGTTCAGATCTCTTTGGAAAGGACAGATTTACTGGCTCCGTCTTTGGTTCTTTCTTTGGCATATGAACCATCCTCTCACCTCCCTCACATTTCACACACCCTCACCTCACCGTCACCTCACAGCCCACTCATCTCACCGTCATTTCAGCCTGCATCATCTCAACCCAACTTACCCTGTTAACTTCACACTCCTTCATCTCATCCCATCCCAACCAACCTCACTTCACCTCATGCAAGCTTAACTTTAACCCCCTCACAGTTCACCCCAGCTGACCCCACCCTCACACCCCACCCCACTCAATCTCTCCCTCACCCCTTCCTCACCCCACCAACAACCCCCTCTCTCATTAGGTGTTGGGCATGAGTGAATGAAAGCTTGTGTCCAAGGGTAAGACGCTTCTCTCACTCTTCCCACCTTTACTGAATTATTATCCTTCCTTTACATCTATGCATTGGAGTTACGAGGTGAAGGGATGGACGGGATGATAATTAGAGTGGGAGACGTGTGAATTATTTATCTTTGAGTTATTCCTTTCGTTATTTTTTATAGTGGTGGAACTGTGTGCGCTGTCGATCGAAGTGGATCATATATATATTCGATTTAATCACATTTAATGGTCACATGAATGGCTGTACACGCCGTCTGCATACTTGATTATGGTGCACACACACCTACACACACACACACACACACACACACACACACACACACACACACACACACACATGCATATTGACAGGCACTTATTTTTAACATCATAAAGGAAGTAGTGAACTGCCCTCCTTAAAAAGCCCTTCTCCCCCAAAACACACACACACCTACTTGTATTCACCCATATTAATTAGCGTGCGTTGCGTGCGTGCGTGCGTGCGTGCGTGCGAGTGTAGGTGGGTAGAGGGAGCGGCAACAGGACAGGACAGTGGTGGTCACTGAACTCTCCACCCCCACCCCCACTCCCCCACCCCTCCCCCTCCCTCATCTCTTGTGGCCCCCCATGGAGTCTTGTTCACTCTCTCCCCCTCCCCTTCCCCCTCTCCTTGCCTCCCCCTCCCTCCTCTTCTCCCTCTCTCTTTACTATCACAATCTCTTTCTCCTTCCTCCCCTCCCTCCCCCCCTCATCTCTTTTGGCTTCACTGAGTCCTGTTCACCCTCTCCCCCCATTGCCCTTCTCCCCCTTCTCCTCTCCTCCCCCTCTCCCTTCTCCCTTCTCCCTCTCCCTTCTCCCTTCTCCCTCTCCTTCCTCCCTCCCCCCTCCCCCAATTCTTTTGACCCCAAGAAAGTTATGCCCAACCTTGCCCCCTCCCCAGCTTTCTCTCCCCTCCCTTCTCCTCCCTTTGCTCCCCTCACTCTATGTTATCACCTTCTCTCCACCCTCCTTCCCTTTCCTCATCCCCACCCCTCACATCATGTCAGTCTTGTACCCTCCTCCCCTTCCCTCACCTTCATTCTTTCCCTCCCCCCTCCCCATCCCCTCTCCCCTCACCACTTGCCCCCCACGGATTCCTGCCACCTCTGTCTTCCCTCATTCTTCACTATCTCCCTCTCTCTTCCTTCTCCCCCTCCCCCTCCTTCCCTCTCTTCCCCTTCCTCCATCTCCCTCTCTCTCTTCTCCCTCCCTCCAGCACCTTACGTGGTGTCTTGTCCCCCTTCCCCCTTCCTCTCCCCCCCCCATCTCTCTCGTGCCTCCATTTCTCATCTCACCTCCTCTTTCTTACTTCACTTCCTCTCCTCCTCGTCTTTCTCTCTAACCAGTTTCCTCCACGTTTCAGTTTTTCTCACACTTTTTTTCATTTTGTCATCTTTCATCCAAAATGTCCTTCACATCTTAACCTGCGCATAACCATCTTATCTTCTTCATCTTCCCTCCAACCCTCGTCTTCTGAGTTTCCTTCAGGTTTTTCCGACTCTCCTCATCTTTACATCATCTTCCTCTTCATTCATTAATTCCACGGCATCTTAATTCGCTTGTCCATCTTTTACAACCTTATTCTTAAACTCTTCCTCCAAATTCTCTCACGTTTCATCTTAAATTCCTCTTCTCTATGCTTTTTCACTCCTTTATATCACTGCATCCCCTCTTCTATTTCTGTATTCATTTTTCTGTCTGCAAATCTTTCTCCCAAAACCTTGTCCTAAAATCCCTACATATTCTCACTATACACTCCTACGCCCTCCCTCTCCCCACTTCTCCTATCCTTCTCCCCACTCCTATGCTATCCTTCTCCTCACTCCTATGCTATCCATCTCCCCATTCCTGCTATTCTTCTCTCCAGTCCAATGTTATCCTTCTTCCCCTGTGCTATCCTTCTCCCCATTCCTGCTATCCTTCTCTCCATTCCTGCTATCCTTCTCCCCACTCCTGTTATCCTTCTCCCCCTATGCTATCCTTCTCCCCACTCCTGTTATCCTTCTCCCTCTATGCTATCCTTCTCCCCAGTTCTGTTATCCTTCTCCCCCTGTGCTATCCTCCTCCCCACTCCTATGCCATCCTTCTCGCCATCTTTTTCCTTCTCTCTGTCTTGATCTGGTCCACTTTCTCCTCCCTTTCTTTACCCCATCTTGATCTTCTTACACCTTACCTTGAATCTCCACCTTCCTCTCTCTTACATCTTCCTCCCACATTTTCCTTCTAGTCCCTCCACATCTAATTTAACTTCTTTATTCATCGTTCTCCCCATCTTTCTCCATCCCTATGCATTTTTTTTTTACTCCACTTTCATCGCCTCTTATACTCCTCAGCATTTTTCTCTTACACCTTACCTAGCATCATCTCATCTCCTTCCCTTCTACAAGTTTCTTCCTACAGTCTTATCTCTTCAGTTCTCCTCACAAATTAACTTTTCATTCCTTGGCTACAATCTATATGTCTTCACCTCTACGTCTTTCTTCCACAGTCTCGTCTCTTAACTTCCCATTCCCTCATTCTTCCCATCATCTTGTTCTCGGCTCCACCTCTGCGTCTTTTAACACCCTTACATCGCATTTCATCCTTCTACGTATATTTATCTGAAGCTTGGACTCTCAGACTTGTATTCTCGTCGTGTAAGGAAGCTCCCTAACACCTCTTCCCTAACGACTTGTTTTTTGGATATGAATGGTTAATATCCCTTTGTGCTCATCAATGCAGAGTATGGCGGTATTGGAAGGGTTTATGTAGCGCGGGTGAGGACAGTAAGGTGTAATAAGCAAAATAAATCGCTCAGGAAAAGATGTTAGGGAGCTTGCTTATCCTTTCAACACACCTCCCACACTCACGCCCCTATGCATAAGATTTATAATGCAAAGTGAAAGACAAGTCCATGAGTTATGACCGATAAGTTTCTCTCTCTCTCTCTCTCTCTCTCTCTCTCTCTCTCTCTCTCTCTCCCATCAAGGAAATAGAAGATACTTATTTTTTGGACAGGTAACCCTCTTTCACTTCAAGACGTCCCCACTTCCTTGAAAAAAAAATCATCTAGTAGTAGCAAGCATAAAATTAATTCCTCCTTTTACATGCCTGTCGCTTTATTATTTTTTACCTTCAGACGATTTTATTCAGCCATCACGTCTCTTTCAGCTGAAGGAAATCGTCTGTAGGTGAAAAGAATATATTGTCAAAGAGGGCATGGCACCACATCTCTTCGGAGCTGCATGAAATCGTCTGAAAGAGCAACATAATATTAAAAGACAGCCTTGCACTACGTCACCTCTAATCTAAACAAAATCGTCTGTAAGTAGGAAGAATAACCTGATACGAGTGCTTGAAAAAAATCGTCCTTTAGGTAATAAAAACAGTAATACGATAGCCGAAGAAAATCATCCTTCAGGTAGCAAGAACTGACTATAAGGCTGAAAGAAACCGTCTGGAGATAGAATAAATAGCTTAAAATAGGCATCACGACACCACCATATTATATCCCAGTGAAATATGCTTCTTATTTCAGCATCTGTCATATATTTTATTATTTATTATAATTAGAGTGTAGGCTGGATCGTATATAATGCTTGGAAGACTTTTACGTGTGTGTGTGTGTGTGTGTGTGTGTGTGTGTGTGTGTGTGTGTGTGTGTGTGTGTGTGTGTGTGTGTGTGTGTGTGTGTGTGTGTGTGTGTGTGTGTGTGTGTGTGTGTGTGTGTGTGTGTGTGTGTGTGTGTGTGTGTGTGTGTGTGTGTGTGTGTGTGTGTGTAAAGTATGGGAGGCAGGATGAGTGTGTGTATGTATGTGTTAGTTTGTGTATGTATGAGTGAATGTATATGAGTGTGTGTGTGTGTGTGTGTGTGTGTGTGTGTGTGTGTGGTGGGCGGGTGTGCCAGGTATTCGCCTTGAGGTGATTGTGTGGTACGACTCCCCAAGCAGGCACGCAGAGACCCAGGCAGGCAGGCAGAGATGTAGGCAGGGTAACAGGGAGGAAGGAAGGGAGGCTGGAAGAAAGGCAGGAAGGCAGGTATGTAGGCAGGCAAACAGGAAGGCAGGAAGGAAGGAATGAAGGAAGGAAGGAGGGAAGGAAAACAGAAAGAGTCAGGAAAGCAGGAAGGCAGCAAACAAGCAGGCAGGAAGAAGGAAGGAAGGCAGAGTCAGGAAGGCAGGTAGGCAGGCAGACAGGAAGGAAGGAAATAAAGAAGGAAGGAAGGAAGGTATTCTCTACTACTAATATCTTTTACTTTACTGTTTGTTCCTTGTATATGTCCTACTTCCCTCCAAGCCCTCAGTGACAACCCTTTAGAGGAAAGGAGGGAAGGGAAAGAAAGAGGGGAGGGAAAGGGAGAAGAGGAGAGAGAGAAAAGGGAGAAGAGGGAAACCAACACTAACGGAAGGGGACATGACCAAGTGAAAGAAGAGAAGATGAGGAGAGGAACAGGAAGAGAGAGGATAAAGGAGAGAGCGACAGAAAAGAGAGAAGGCAGTGATGGAGGGAAAAGCGAGGAGGTAAGGGAAAAAGAGAGAAGAGATGAGGAAGAGGAGACGTAGTGATGGGGAGAGGAGGAGAGGAGAGATAAAGGAATTGAGGGGAGAGGAGAAAATGTAATAGAAATGACGGAGAGGAGAAGAGGAAAGAGAGAAGAGAGGAAGGAGGAGAGGAGAAAGAGGAAGAGAGAGAAGGCAGCCATGTTGAAGGGTTGAAAGGGGTGTGAGGGTGATATGGCGGTACTTTAATTTGACCAGGTGAGGGGAGGAGAGGGGAGAGAGGAGGTAGGGAGGGGAGGGAAGGCGAGGGAAGGAAAAGAGGAAAGAGGAGGTGAGGGGGAAGAGGGAAGTGGAGAATAGAAGGTAACGATGGGAGAAGAGGAGAGGAGTTGAGAGGAAGATGATAGGATGCAATGGTAGGAGGGAGAAAGTAGAAGAAAGATGAAAAAAGAGAAGGCAGAGAAGAGGAGATGAGGTGAGAGAGAAAAAGAGAGAAAAGAAGAGGAGACGAGAGAATGCAGGGATGGTGGAGGGATAGAAGCCAAGGAGGGGAAGGAAGAGGAGTGGAAAAGAGAGGAAGGAAAGAGACAGCAATGGTGGAAGTCTGACCGAGGTGTAAGGGCAATATGGCGGTGCTGTAATTGCCGCCAGGTGAGAGGTGCTTCAGGTAGAGGGGGTAGGGATGGGCGGGACCGTAGGAGGGGTGGGAAGGGGTGGGGAAAGCGGGGGAGGGGCGGGGCGGGAGAAGGGTGGGGAGAGGGTGGAGTCGGGAGGGGAAAGCTAACACGAGATGAGCAGTGAGAGGCGAGGACAGAACTAGAACTGGAATCCTTACTGTAAACTTAACTTTATATATTCAATTAAGCGCATCATCACTGCAGTCTATTCTGTTAATTACACAGTAGAAGTTAATTACACTATCTTAACCCTAAATACCTTGTCAACATTAGCATCCTTAAATACTGTAAGTAGATCCTTAATACTTTACACTTTTCGGTATTTCTTTTACTTTACTGCTGTTATACACTTAAATAAATTCTTCCATAAAGGTTAGCAGTTTTTAGCATGTTTTCTGAGACTGCTTTCACCTTGTCTTGAGATGGTGATATGTGACATTAATAAGATCACGAGGTGGTTCAATAATCAGAAATAATTTGATAACACTTAATTGTATGTATAAACCTATTTTTCTTCAGCTAATTATATCTTAAGTTCAATTTCCTCTGCCAGGTGAGAATGGCAGGTGAAGTAATGAGATAAAATTAACAGATCCTGAATTTGGCTCACTGTTATCTTATTTTTGTTTTTTTATCTTTGGGGGAACAATCTTGGGGGCTGCTGGCCTTTGGTTCCTTCTTCCTTGCATAAAAAAAAAACATATATATGATAACACAGGAAGTCATTAATCCTCAGAGAATGAAAAGTCAGCCATAATCTGAATATAAATAATTTGATGGTGATGTTGGTCAGATAACGAAGATAATGTTTGTAATTTTTATAAACATTTTTTAATGACTTCGTTCAATGATGTATATTATTTTAGTCTGCCTGCCGCTAAGGGGGAAGGGGTCAGGGAGGGAAGGAGGGGTGAAGTGGGGGTGGGGAGGAGATCAGGGAGGGGGTCAGGGAGGGAAGGGGGGTGAAGTTGGGGGAGGGGGGAGGGGAGGGACTGGGGAGTGAAGTGGGGGAGGGGGTCACGGAGGGAAAGAGTGATGTGGGGGTGAGGAGGGGGTCAGGGAGGGAAGGAGGAGTGAAGTGGGGGTGGGGAGGGGGTCAGGGAGGGAAAGAGGGGTAAAGTGGTGGTGGGGAGGTGGTCAGGGAGGGAAGGGGGGTGATGGGGGGGTGAGGAGGGGGTCAGGGAGGGAAGGGGGGGTGAAGTGGGAGTGGGGAGGGGGTCAAGGAGGGAAGGGGGGTGATGTGGGGGTGAGGAGGGGGTCAGGGAGGGAAGGAGGATGAAGTGGGTGAGGGAGGGGGTCAGGGAAGTGGCCGTCAGCTGCCCAACACACACCAACGTTAACTCATAAATTTTGACACCGAAGCCGTCACAGCCGCCGAACCAACCAACCTTCAACACGAGCATATCCCCGGTTATACTCCCTCTTATATACTGCTGGTCAAGGTTATACTCCCTCTTATATACTGCTGGTCAAAGTTATACTCCCTCTTATATACTGCTGCTCAAGGTTATACTCCCTCTTATATACTGCTGGTCAAGGTTATACTCCCTCTTATATACTGCTGGTCAAAGTTATACTCCCTCTTATATACTGCTGGTCAAGGTTATACTCCCTCTTATATGCTGCTGGTCAAGGTTATACTCCCTCTTATATACTGCTGCTCAAGGTTATACTCCCTCTTATATACCGGCTGTCAAGGTTATACTCCCTCTTATATACTGCTGCTCAAGGTTATACTCCCTCTTATATACTGCTGCTCAAGGTTATACTCCCTCTTATATACTGCTGCTCAAGGTTACACTCCCTCTTATATACTGCTGCTCAAGGTTATACTCCCTCTTATATACTGCTGCTCAAGGTTATACTCCCTCTTATATACTGCTGCTCAAGGTTATACTCCCTCTTATATACTGCTGCTCAAGGTTATACTCCCTCTTATATACTGCTGCTCAAGGTTATACTCCCCCTTATATACTGCTGGTCAAGGTTATACTCCCTCTTATATACTGCTGGTCAAGGTTATACTCCCTCTTATATACTGCTGGTCAAGGTTATACTCCCTCTTATATACTGCTGGTCAAGGCGAATGTACAACTTAGCACATTGAATGGAGGAAGTACCATGAATTCTGTTTGTACTTCCGGGATAGCACGTTTAATGTAGCTTATTTTGCGTGTTACTCTTTAATGTACTATTCCGTGTTACATAAATCTTTCGTACATCGCCATACCTTGCGTAAATAACACACAGAGTAATTTTAACCAGCCATGTAGAAAATAAATCGCCGAGGAAGAGGTGCTAGGGAGCCTCCTTACCCCACGAGAATACGGGCCATGGTCAGTAAAGGAACTCGATCTCACGACAATAAGGTCAAGAGAACAGTAAGGTCAAGAGTACAATTAGGTTTCTTTAGACCTTGCTGCGAACGTGAGGCAAGTACCAAACCAACCGAGCCACCGAATTGCCTCTCTTAATGACCACCTCTCCCTTCCCCTCCACCTTAGCTGCGAGATGAAGTGATGATGCCTTGACGAAACAGCCTAAACTCTCTCTCTCTCTCTCTCTCTCTCTCTCTCTCCTTTTTCTTTCTTTTTTTTTTTTGCTAGTATATATCATTTCCTTTAAAGACCCATAGTTTCTGTAATTTTCCTCTCCCCTTCCTCTTTCTCTCGGTCTTTCTCAATCCTCTCTCTCTCCCTCTCTCTCTCTTTCCTAATCCCTATCTCTCACCTCCATATCTCTCCCCTTCCTCCCTCTCTCTTTACCAATCACCCCCCCCCTCTCACCTCTGTAATTCTCCCCTCTCTCTCTCTTTCCCAGTTCCCCCTCTCTGCTCTGTAATTTCCCCCAGTTCCCCTCTCTCACCTCTATAATTCTCCCCTCCCCTCCTCTCTCTCCCTCTCGCCCAAATCCCCCTCTCGCCTCTTAATGACACGACTCTCCAATCCTTCTATCTCTTCCTCTCTCACCAACCCACATCCCGTCCCACCACCCACCGCAAGATAGAAGACAATGCAAAAAAATCTTCCCTTCCTCCATCCACCTCTCTCGCCACCCTCTCCTCACCACAGGCCATTAT
Source organism: Coenobita brevimanus (assembly GCF_032717465.1). NCBI lineage: Eukaryota > Metazoa > Arthropoda > Malacostraca > Decapoda > Coenobitidae > Coenobita > Coenobita brevimanus. The sequence continues at coordinate 3,150,304 of NC_137059.1, forward strand.
TCACACACAGTTAAAGACGCAATAACCGCAGATCAGTGAGCTGCACGAGGACCGCAAGGCACGACACAGCAGCCAAGAAAACGGTATGATACAGATGTGAAGGTGGGGTTGGAGAGGAGGCTGGAGATGCTGTTGTGTGCTGCGTTTAGGCGGGAACAAAAGAGAGGCATTAGTACTAGTTAGCTTTCTCGGGCTCCTACGACTCCCAGCTGAATAAAATCGTCTGGAGTTCACTGGAATAGATTGCTAGAGTTTTCCCAGTCATGTGAGAGGGTGCCAGTCCTATCAATCTCTAGTTCCTATTGAAAGAAATTCGTCTGAAGTTTACTAGAACAGAATCCTGGAGAAATGAAGATGAGAGGGTTAGTGACATAAACACAACCAGGCATCTGAATAAAATCGTCTGGTTTTACTTGGAATACTAGATTTATCCAGAACATGAGATGGTTGATGTAAGCAGTATTAACACTCTCAGGTTCCCGTACTCCCTATCAGCTAATAAATAACTAACTAAATAAATAAATAAAAAAGTTCTTGAGGTGTCAGAAATAGAAATCTAGAGTCGTCTCGAAAATGTGCAAAAAGACAAAACAATTTCCGATAACAATAAAGTGCAAAGAAAACTTTTTTGAAGAAGGCTAGGGATAGGAACGTTTTTAAAGGAGGCTCAGGATCACAGAAACGTTTTTGAAGAAGGCTTAGGATCAAGGAACGTTTTGAAGAAGGCTAAGGATCACAGGAACGTTTTTGAAGAAGGCTAGGGATCACAGGAACGTTCTGAAGAAGGCTAGGGGTCCAGGAACGTTTTGAAGAAGGCTAGGGATCACAGAAACGTTTTTGAAGAAGGTTAGGGATAGAAACGTTTTGAAATGAAGCCTGGGGATGCTGTGTTGTAAGTCTGGGCAGGAACAAAAGAGGGATATTTGTACTAGTCATATTAAAGCAGCCTCTCATTGGACCTTCTCCCACACGCACGCACATACACACTCAATCTCCCAGCTCTTTCAAGACGAGGGCTCTGGCTTGAATGAAATTTTGTCTTGTTCCTCTGATCTGTGGCTATCCAGGTGTAAGAATTATATCCACAAAATTTGGCCGTATGATTATTATTTCGATGCAGCCATGTTGTTCCACTTCTACTACTCCCCGACGAAAAGAAGGAAATTTTGCTTTCTTGGGTATTTGGCTGCCCTCTCCCCATCTCTGCCTCTCCCTTCCTCTGCCTCTTTTTCTCCACTGCCTCTCCTTTCCTCTGCCTATCCCCTTCTCTGCCTCTCCCTTCACCACGCTATAATACAGGCAAAATTTTTCCTCACTCTTAATAATTCAATCAAAGTATTTGGACGTTACAAAATGTTACAAAAACATACAAAAATAATACAGAAACCCTCCAGTCCACTGAAAAAGGTGCATAAATACTGTTTGTAATCTCTTCAGTGTAAAATCTCTCAGGTGAATAAATGTATACGTCAACAAGAAAAAGGTTTACATGGGTGCTCAGATAGGGTATACCTCCTGCAAGACATCGACATCCTTTTTTCCATTTTTGTTATTATCTTGACCTTGACCTTTGACCTTTTTTCGCCCCCTGATAATCTCTGGTCGTTATTCCAAATTTGGCTCATTTCCATCCAATAGTTTTTCCATAATGTTACTGACAGACAGACAGATAATCAAACAAGCTGAGCCAAAAACAAAACCTCCTTGACGAAGGTAATAAGACATCGTTGCCCTGAAAGGTTAAACACACACACACACACACACACACACACACACACACACACACACACACACACACACACACACACACACACACACACACACACACACACACACACACACACACACACACGAACCAAAGATTATCCTTCATTCTCATGTTTCTCTAATGCTTCCACTTCACTTAAACACCATCATCATTATTATTATTATCATCATCATCATCAGTAGCAGCATCATCGTCATCATCATCATCATCATCATCATCAACATCATCATCTTCTTCTTCTTCTTCTACATCACCATCATCGACAACACTAACCGCACCGACATCAGCACCTGCAAGAGCGAAGCAAAAATGAATGTGATGGGTGCTATGCAAATTAGACCAGGGAGCTAATTTATTTGTCCGTGTGGCTGTGGGCTTAGCTGAGTGTGCGGTTGACTGCTCGTAAATTAAAGTAAATGCACAGAAGCTAACCACAGTCCTGCTCCCCCGCTGTTTATCATTAGCCCAGTGTGCGGTATTAGACAGTGATGTATGTATGTGGCGGGGATAGTGTGCTGCGTGTCAACTAGGAAGAGAGAGGCTGTGTTTTTGACGGTGTTCCTGCTTTGTTCTACTCTGCTCCTGCTTTGTTCTACTCTGCTACTGCCTTGTTCTACTCTGCTACTGCTTTTCTTTCTTCTGCCATGGTTTCTCTTCCCCGAGTACCATGATTTCTAGCCTACCATCTGTTCCCTCCCCCTCCATGCCTTTACCCGACCCTCCCATACCTCATTTTCTGTTTTACTTTTTCCTTCCCTACCATGCCTTGTCCTGCCCTACCATGCTTTGTCCTGCTCTTCCCTGCCTTGTCCTGTCCTGCCATGCCTTGTCCTGCCCTACCATGCCTTGTCCTGCCCATCCATGCCTTGTCCTGCCCTTTCAGACCTTGTCCTACCCAACCATGCTTTGTCCTCCCCTGCCATGCCTTGTCCTTCCCTACCATGCCTTGTCTTGCCCTTCCATGCCTTGTCCTTCCCTACTATGCCTTGTCCTACCCTTCCATGCCTTGTCCTGCCCTGCCATGCCTTGTCCTACCTTTCCATGTCGTGTCCTGCCCTTCCATGCTTTGTCTTACTCTAATATACCCAGAGTCTAATACATAAGAAAAAAGTGATCATATTTTTACCCTGTTCTATCTTGTGTTGTTCTTCTCTGCTTGGCTTTACCCTGCATTGCCACGTTCTCTGCTGAGTCCTGCCCTTCCCAATCTTCCCTTACCTTGCCCTATCCTGCCCTAACCTACTCTACTTTACCCCTTCCCTACGCTTCATTACTCTTCCCTTTCCTGTCCTACAGTGCCTTAACCAACCCAACCCTATCCGACCCAACCCTACCCCCACTCTTCCCTGCCCTGCCCTGCTATAGTCTCCCCAGCCCAACCTAACCCAGCCCAACCCTACTCTACCCTGTCCCCCAACCCAACCCAACCCACACCCATCCCTACCCTGTCCTCCAACCCAACCCAACCCTACTCTACCATGCCCCACCTTACCGAACCCAACCCCATCCTACCCAACCCCAATCATCCTCTGCCCTGCCCTGCCCTGCCCTGCCCTCCCCCACTCACACCGGCTGTTCAGTGGTCAAGGAACCGTGTCGTTAACAGAGTGTAATCACCAGCATCATCTGATTTGCGGCCTCGTACTTCTCGCTCTCCTTCACCTCGGCCTTCCTGCGACCCACTGAGCTTCCTGGGGGCTTGGATGATTCCGTAACACCTCTTCCTTACCGATTTATTCTACTTTTTGACTTTGACTTGGAAGATTTTGCAATACCTCTTCCTTAGCGATCGTAGATTTCAAAGGTAACGTAAGAGAGAATATTAACGTATCATTTGCAAGGTTAAATCGGAGAAGGAAAGGTGTTAAGGAGCCTCCTATTGCTGGTTTGTCTTCACTTGAGGGAACTGGGTCATTCTTACAACCTTTGTGTGTGTGTGTGTGTGTGTGTGTGTGTGTGTGTGTGTGTGTGTGTGTGTGTGTGTGTGTGTGTGTGTGTGTGTTTCATCTTTCAGTGAGACAAAATTTGATTTTTATGAGATGGGAATGAATCTCCTTGGTTACTATATTCATTTTACTTTAGCCTGGCCTAAAATTACCACCTGTCCATGTTAAATATTGAGTTTTGGCAATAGACTAACACGAGGATATGATGCTAGTCACGAAGAAGTGCTGTGGAAAGGATGTAGAGCCGTAACACTATTTCTGCCACTGAGCTACGTGAAACAAGCTAGACAAGAGCGCAAATCTGAGCCAAGTTAAGGTGAAAAAACTATAGTCATATCCTCCAATCTGACTACACCTGGTCATCAACTAAACTGAAAGCAATTAAGGGGTGTGTTTATCAGAGAGTGCGTTTTGGGATGAGAGATGAAGTGTGTTTACAAGAGAGTGCGTTTTGGGATGGGAGATGGAGTGTGTTCATCAAAGAGTGTGTTGAGAGTTGGGGTGTGTTTAAGAGTGCGTTTGGAAGATGGGGTGTGTTTATTAGAGAGTGCGTTGGAAGATGGGGTGTGTTTATAAGAGAGTGCGTTGGGATGGGAGATAGGGTGTGTGTATCAGAGTGTGTGTTTCGGGATGGGAGATGGAGTGTGTTCATCAAAGAGTGTGTTGAGAGATGGGGTGTGTTTATAAGAGGGTGCGTTGGAAGATGGGGTGTGTTTGTGTTTATCAGATAGTTCCAGTCCTAAGTTTAATAAAATCATTAGGCACTATACCCATTTTATTCTAACTTGGCCTAAAATTGTCAGCGTTCCATCATGAATGCTGAGTTATAGCAATAGATTAAGACTAGAATATGATGCTAGTCACGATGAAGTGCTACAGTGTCTATAGAGTAGCATTATTGCCTTTTTCTACCGTTGACGTACGTGAAATAAGCTACAAAAGGACGAAATTCTGGATCAAGTTAGGGTAAAAGGAGTATAGCAGAAAAAATAAAACACACCAGGTGTCATGGAGGTGTGAAGCTAGATAAATCAGAAAATAGCCATGTTCACTGTCATAATCTTGCTTCCACTTTTACTCTTGTGCTCTCCTTCTCCTCCTCTCCCTTCCTCTCTCTAGCCCCCCCCCCCCCGCCCTCTCATTACACAGATACCATCACCACACATCCTCCGCCACACCACCATCCACACCACCACCCACACCAGAATCCCACGGTATTTTCTGCCTTTCTCCAGCGTCTGTTCACAGGTTTCTTCATAATATTTCCGATTCTGCTGCCTTACTGTATTCTTGTGTGTTGTTTATGCTAATCTATGTCGCTATTAGAGGGACATAAGAAGCAAGAAAGAGGCTATTCATGTGTAGCTTGGAAAATAAATCGTTAAGGAAGAGGTGTTAGGGACTCTCCTTACCCAACGAGATGACGAGACCAAGAGACCAGAGGATTTTCCAGATATTAAACGAGACCAGGAGCATAGAGTGGTCTCCTAGGGCAAAAATGGTCCAGGTTTCTTTTTTCTCAGGTTGTCCAAGGCTTCCGGAAACCCATTAAGAGAGTGGCTGTTACCCCGTTTGCCCGTTACCGTTGTTACCGTTACCCTGTTTCTATAATGTCCTTAGTTTTACCTGTTGTTCTTTCCGTAGCATCGATTCTTCATGCGCGTCGTTAACTGGTTCCAAACGACGCTGCGCATCTGTCGGGGTCCTGCATCCCCCCCCTCTCTCTCTCTCTCTCTCTCTCTCTCTCTCTCTCTCTCTGATTTGTAGTAGTAGTATTATCATCATCATCATCATCATCATCATCATTATCCATGCAACTCCTCTTCCACATACATACCTCTCTCTCTCTCTCTCTCTCTCTCTCTGATTTGTAGTAGTATTATCATCATCATCATCATCATCATCATTATCCATGCAACTCCTCCTCCACACATGTACCCCTCTCTCTCTCTCTCTCTCTCTCTCTCTCTCTCTCTCTCTCTCTCTCTCTCTCTCGTAGTATCATCGTCATAATCATCCATGCAACTCCTCTCCTCTCCCACATATATACATCTCTCTCTCTCTCTCTCTCTGACTTGTAGTAGTACTAATAGTATTAACATCATCATCATCATCATTATTATCCATCCAGCTCCTCTGCCTTCCCGCATTTATACAGTACATTCTTTCTCTCTCTCTCTCTCTCTCTCTCTCTCTCTCTCTCTCTCTCTCTCTCTCTCTCTCTCTCTCTCTCTCACGGTCAGATCAGCCTTGTTCCCTGTTTTACGATGACAAGGATAACAATTACGCTCAAAACGATCGCATCTCAGGTCGGTTCCGCGTAAGAGGAAGCAAAACACTAGCTCTACTTCCGGGGAGGGGGGGAGGGGGAAGGGGAGGAGAAGGGGGAGAAGGAGGAGAAGGGGGAGGGGGAGGAGAAGGGGGAGGGGGGAGTGGAAAGCATCATCATCATCACCGACAGCATTACTTTCATCATTACCACCACCACCATTTCCTCATCCACATCATCATCATCATCATCATCATCATCATCATTAGGCTACCTTCACCAGCACCATCATCATCATCATCATCATTACCATCGTCGTCTTCGTTCTCGTCCTCGTCATTTCCACTATTATTTCACCACCACCACGACAACAATCATCATCATCATCAGGACCCCACGACAACCACCACCGCCACCACCATCATCATCATCAACATCGTCGTCGCCTTCGTCATCGTCATCATTTTCACCATCATCTTCACCACCACCACCACCACCACCATCATCTCACACCACACCACACCACACCAGGGGCAGTTAACAGAAAAGCCTTGAAGTTTCACCACCAAGTACTTTTGCATTTCTCTAATGTCTTCTTGCTTCTTGAGACGTTATTATTAATCTTAGGAGAGGCTTTACTAATGGAGAAGTTAAATAAAGTCTTCAGTAATCTCTTTGATAGCAATAAAACTCCCCACAAGTAAAGGAATCCGTCTGGAGGTAGTAAGAGTAAGAATCAGTAAAGTACTTCACTGTCTTGAAGGAGCTAATAAGATTCGTGACTACTTGTGTGTGTGTATGTGTGTGTGTGTGTGTGTGTGTGTGTGTGTGTGTGTTTGTGTGAGTGACTCATGTGTGTACCTTGTAACCATGTGTGTGCGTACTAGTGTCAAGAATATGCCGTACGCTCCTCTCAATTTTCCTGTACGTCTTGTGTGTGTGCGTGTTGTAACGAGCCTTCTACCCACGCCAAACAGGGGCCAAGGGTCGTTAATGGCGGGCTCTGGGGGTGTGTGTGTGTGCCAATAAAGGAAAGTATGTGGAAGTAATGAGAGGCCTTATTTTCCGTGAGTATTTTCTTCATGGGGATCTTTACTGAGGAGGGGGAAGGTCTAGAGGTGTGTGTGTTACTGTGTGTGTAGCGGCAGGCAGGAATGATAGTGATAATAATGATGACCTTAAAGATGATGATGATGATGATGATGATGATGATGATAATAGTAATAATAATAATAATGATGATGATGATAATAATGATGATGATGATAAGAAGAAGAAGAACAGCAACAACAACAACAACAACGACGACGACGACGACGACGATAATAATAATAATAATAATAATAATAATAATAACCACTATCATTATCTTCCTCCTCCTTCATCATCATCATCATTACCATAAATAGACAGATAAATAAAAGACTTATTAAATCCACATCGTAATTTCGTCTCCATGAAGATAATAAGACGCAGGAAAATTTCGCCTTCTCCTTTTCGTCTTCTTGTGAGGGGAAAATATTCATAAGTTACTCTGTGAATGTCAGATAAGGACGCACACTTCCTCTTTTCCTAGTAATTTCCCTGTGATTGCTTTACGTGGAAAATGCTTTGCTGGCACGCTTCCTGTGAGGGGTAACTTCAAGGAAAGGCACTGCTCTCCCTACTAAGAAGCAACCCCCCCTTCTCATGGGCCCCCTTCCCCTTCCCTTTCCCTCTCCAATTCCTCCTCCCCAATTCTCCCCTCTCTCTCCTACCCCTCTTCCCTCTTCTCAGTAAATAATGTCCATGTGAGGGTGTAACTCTTTAAAGATGCCATTGGTTTCTCAGTGAAATTGGAGTTAATGATAAAGAGTATTGACCAGTTACTAGATACTTGAGTGTGGCGATATAAATTTATGTAGCACAGAAGAGGGTAATTAGGCGTAGTAACCAAAATAAATCGCCTAGGAATATGTGTTAGAGCTTCCTCAACCGACGAGAACACGGGCCAACGTGCTGTACATTCCTAAACGCTATCATTTTTTCTCCCAACTCTTGTATGCTTTTCCCTACAAACCCCCTATTTTTGCCCTCCCCACTAGATGACAGTAATTTCGCCCTTTTTCCCCTCTTCCCTCCCCCCTGTAATTCCCCCCAGGTAAGGGATACAGCACCCCTTATACAGGTACAGTTGGAGACAGTTCCATCGATCCCCCTTTTGCCTGAACAGTTATGAAACTTTTCCACATTATTATGAGAAGTTTGGTAGGTTGGGGGTAGCCTTCTTGCTTTTTTATCCTTGTCTTTAACTCATTGATAAATTTCCTTCGTATAACCCTACGTGTCAACGAGTAGGTTGGCGGAGGGTTAGTGCCCCTGTAAAACAACTAACTTAAATACAAACGGCCACCCCTTAAGGGATTATGGCTATAGATAGTTACAATCCTCCCTATACCAAACAGCCACAAAAGGACCATCAGTTCTTTCGCTTTTCCTTCCCTTTGTACTCCTTTGTGACCTCGTAAGGCTACTCAAATTTCATGCAACCACGAATATTATACGTTTTATGGTCCAGTTCCGTCAGATGAAAACAAAAAAAAAAGACTATCAGTTCTTCGTCAGGTGTGAAATCCTCCTGGCTACTCATTCCTCTCAGCACAGGGTATGGGTGGAGGGGGGTCATGAATTTTGTGTTGCGATTGTACAGGTCTAATGATCCTTTGGGGTACCTACTATTAGAGAGAGAAAGAGAGACAGACAGACAGACAGACAGACAGACAGACAGAGAAAGAGAGAGAGAGGGGGGGGGTGGAGTACCGTAAAAAAAATGCCCTTGCAGTCGACTCACCATCTCTCTTCTTTGATGTTGGTGCCTATATATATACTTTCTCACTCCTCCCCCCTCTCTCTCTCTCTCTCTCTCTCTCTCTCACACACACACACACACACACACACACACACACACACACACACACAAATAATTCAGCTTTGCGTGTCTGTTGCCTCTGTTGGCTTTTCTTCATAGGGCGATGTGCGTGATTTTGATGAAGGGGTGGAAGATTATTTACGTGTATATGTGTTTTTTTATGAGTATATATGGGGGGCGGGGGCCATTTTTTTACTTTTTATTATTTTCCTTTTTTTCCATGGGGCGGAGACCTATTTTTTTTATTTTCGTTTTTCTTTTTCTTTTTTTTAGTTTTTTGCGTGAAGGGAAATTATTGTCGTCTGGATTTATGTGTAGTGTTTTTTTGTGTGGTGAGGGTCCATTACACACACACACACACACACACACACACACACACACACACACACACACACACACACACACACACACACACACACACACACACACACACACACACACACACACACGCTCAAAAAGATGGAAAGATATAGACATACAGAGAGACAGACACAGGCACAGACATAGACACTGATAAAGACAGACAGACAGACAGAAACAGGGAAAATAAACAGACACATAGACAGACAGTCAGACAGACAGACACAGACAGGCAGACAGACAAGGAAGCGATATTTATCATTTATGGCTTTTATGCATGACCATGTGCGTGTGTCTTGTCGCTCATGTGTGTATTTATGGCCTGATTGTGTGTGTGTGTGTGTTGTGTGTGTGTGTGGCCTTAATGAGCATATGATTTTCACTGTATGTGGTGTGTGTGTGTGTGTGTGTGTGTGTGTATGTGTGTGTGTGTGTGTGTGTGTGTGTGTGTGTGTGTGTGTTTATGGTCGCGTGTATGGGCTACCACCACGGTCGCGTGTATGTACTGTATGTATGATGTATGTACTGTATGTCTGGTGTGTATGTTTGATCACATGTGCAGTGTGTATGTATAGTGATGTGTGTGTGTGTGTGTGTGTGTGTGTGTGTGTGTGTGTGTGTGTGTGTGTGTGTGTGTTTGTATGTATGTGTGTGTCTTGTTCTTGTTGTTTATTCTTGTTCTTTTCTGCTTTAGTTCACTGCTACCTTCGCGTCCGCATATGGTAAATGAGTCATAGTGTGTCTGCTTCCACGGTTCGTAAGTTCTCTCTCTCTCTCTCTCTCTCTCTCTCTCTCTCTCTCTCTCTCTCTCTCTCTCTCCACTTCACACCTCTTCCCCCGTTTAAAACCCTCTCATATATCACCAATGCTCTTCGATCCCTTATCCTCCCTTTTTATGCATTCCAGGCCCTTTCTCAACCATCCCAACTTTCATTCCCTAAACCCTTAACACTGCTCCATCTCCGACTTATTCTGTCCCTTAATATTCTCATCTTTCACTCTTCCATTCATTTTTCCTTCTCTATTTTTTAACTCTTCCATTCCTCCTCTCAAGACTCTCATCCTTCTTATTTTCAAGTATTTTACCTCCCCTTCTTTTCCTTAAGATTTCCTTCTCAATCTCTCTAGACATTTTCTTCCTCTTTCCTGACTCATTTTACTCTCATTTTTTGTATTCTTCATTTCTATCATTTTTTTTTCTTACGTACGTCATTACCTTTCCCTAAGCTATCATCTTTAAGTCCTAAGTCTGTTTACCCTTGTCTATTTCTTACGCATTCTCTCTCTCTCTCTCTCTCTCTCTCTCTTCAAACGCATTCCAGTCCCTTTCACCAAATTCTCCATCTCCAAACTCTTTTCCCTTATATTCCAAACCCTTTTCTTTATTCAAACTCCCTACCCTTCACTTCTTATGCATTCCAATTCCCTTCATAAAATTTCAACCCTCCTCTTTACCTTATTCATTTCAGAATCCCATTTTTCATTATTCAAAGCCTTCATCTCTCTTTTCTTGCTTATTTTCATCCTGTCTTCCAAAAGCTCATCTTTCATCCTTCCTCTTCAAGCTATCCACTGTCTGAGGGATGCATAACAAGGAAATGAGGCTGGAAGGGTGGTCAGTCAGTCCCCTACACACACACACACACACACACACACACACACACACACACACACACACACACACACACACACACACACACACACACACACAGACCGACAGACCGACAGAGAGATGCACACACATTATCCACGGCCACACCAACAATAATCACAGGGAGGGGGACCACCACTAGCCAGCGGTCAGTGTGTCGCGCGCCGGGCAAACTCTCCTCCTTTGAATCTGAATTGAGGTCCACCCGGAACGGATCGCGGCCCATGTCATTCCGGTACCTGGACACACGCATGCGCACACTTACGTCCACTCACCAGCACGCGCGCACCCCTCACATCTTTCTCACATAAAGTATGGAAGTCATCTGGTTTTTCTGGCGGGGTGATTGTGGCTCCCCTGAACGTTTGGGGGACTTTCCGGTGGATGAAATGGTGATCTGAAACGTTTGACGGGTTTCTGGAGGGCTTCGTAGAGCTCTGAAACGTTTCGGGGGTGTCTGGAGGGTTACTTGGAGCTATGAAACGTTTGAAGGGTTCTCTTGCTGGTTGCGTGAGGTCTTGAAACCTTTTCGTGTTTTATGACAGGTAAAACGGGGCTCTGAAACGTTTTGCGCTTTTATGGTAAGAAAGATGGCGTTCTGAAACTTTTTAAAAACTTTTCTGGTAAGTAAAACGGAGGTCAGAAACGTTTTTGCCTTTTACTGACGAGTGAAGTGACATTCTGAAACGTTCTGGCTTTTCTGGCAGGTAACAGAGCGCCCGAAACGTTTTTGTGTTTTTCTGGTGAGTAACGTGGGGCTCCCAGACGTTTTTACCCTCCACACACCGAGGAGTTGCCGGAAAGGATTAAAAAAAAAAAATGATTAGAGAGAGCGCAGTGCAAAGACATCACAGTCCTCTAATGACACGCCTGAGTCTGCAACCCTAGCATTACCTCATTTCGTCCTAGTCATGCCATCTTCCCGGCAAAATGAACGCTGGTCGGGGTTCACTCTAAGGGTTCCACGGCAAATTCTCCCCAGGGTTCACGAGGTAGCATGAACGTGTGCAAAGTATGGGGAATGTGCCCGAGGTTGGTAGGTGCGTAGGTAGGTAGGTAGGTAAGCGAGGAGGTAGGTATGGGATGGGTAGCCTTGCAGCGTCCCTTTGGATAACATTACCTGCGTCTTTTGTCTTTCCTGCCTCTACCTGTTTTCTTATCATCATCATTATCATCTTTATTATCTTCATTATCATCATCATCATCATCATTATATTCATCATCATCATCACTGTTTTGATCAAGGTAGGTTGATAGGCGAGTAGGTAGGTTGGTAAATGCTTAATGAATTCGTCTGTCATCATCATCATCATTATCATCATCATCACCACTATTTTTGCTCAAGGTAGGTAGATAGGTAAGTACGTTGGTAGGTAGACAAATAGGTAAATGGATAGGTAGGTAGATGAATGATTAATGAATGTAACTAGTGAAATGTTTGTCATTCATCATCATCATCATCATCACTATTTTTGCCCCAGGTAGGTATGTGGGTAGATGAACAGGTAAGGTAGACAGGTAAATGAGTCAGTAGGTATGGGGTGTGACCTTGCCTAGCACATGTGGATAGCATTACTAGCATCTTTGTTTCTTCTGTAGAAATATTTGATATTCCATTTACCATCATCCTGTTTTTCCTCGAGGTAGACAGGTAAGTAGGTAGGTAGGTAAGTAGGTAGGCAGGTAGGCAGACGTAAATGCAAGTCTATATGTGGGTGATAGGTAGGCAGATATATAGGTCAGTAGGAGGGTGGATGGGTAGGTAGGCAGGAAGGTAGGTAGGTAGGGAGGTAAGTAGGTAGGTGGCCTTGCTCGGTCCACGTGTGTAGTAGCTTTCCCTCGATCCTTTGTTTCACTCCCGCCAGGACTGGATGATGTAGCGTCAGTATCATCATCATCATAGCCATAGCTTTCATCATTATCATCACTACACTTCCCATTAATAAAAGGGATAGTGTTTCATCATCATCATCATCATAAATTATTTTCTTTCTATAATACTGTTTACGTAATAGCACTTTCTGGCTTCCTTATTGCATGTAACAGACACAAGGAAGAGTCATTACACACACACACACACACACACACACACACACACACACACACAGATAGATGGATAGATAGATAAAAAGGATCTTGCCATATTTTTACCTTAAGCCAGCCTGAAAACGATTTAAACCTCAGAAGTGGAAATTATCTTCAAAATGAATAAAAATCAATGGCGTTATTCAGAGTTATCTTAAATTCTCGAGTTCTACTTTGCTTTCGTTATGCAAAGAAAAAGAGAGGAAGAGAGAAGAGTTCGAACGAAAGGAGGAGGAAGAAAGGAAGTGGGAGAGCTTGTAGAACATAAAAGAGGAGAGCTAGAGTGAAGAGAGGTGGAGAGAAGAGCGAAAGAAGTGAAGGAGAAGAGGAAGAAGTGAAATGGAAGAACTCATAGTGGAGGAAAGAGGAGAGCTAGAGTGAGAGGATTTAGAGAGGAGAATGAAAGAAGTGGAGGAGAAGAGGACGGAGGTAGAATGGTATAAGGAGAGGAGGAAATAGAATGAGAGGAAGGAGAAAGGAACAGGGGAAGAAGGGGAAAAAATCAAGGAAAAAAGATGTTTGTTTTGCAGGAAAAGAGAAAAGTTGGAGAAGACAAGAAAAGGGACCTGAGAATAGAGAAGAAATGCTGGCAAAAAACAAGGGTATGGTAGGATTGAGAGAGACAGACAGACTGACAGACAGAGACAGAGACAGAGACAGAGACAGACAGACAGACAGACAGACAGACACACACACACACACACACACACACACACACACACACACACACACACACACACACACACACACACACACACACACACACACACACACAGCGTTAAGTATAAGAGGATGAATGCCTGAAGAAAACAGAGGTGTGTTAGGAATGAAGTAGGAGGAAGGAAGGAAGGAAGACAGAGAATGAAATATAAGGAAGTGAAGGAAGGATACGAGAAGGAGGGAAGGAAGGAAGGATAAGGGAAGAGATGAAGGGGGAGAGGATGAGCGAGAGGGATGGAATGAAGGAAAAATAGATGAAGAATAATGAATGAAAGTACCAGTATATCGGAATGAATGAAGGATAGGTCGAGGGAGAAAGGTCGAGGGAAGAATAAGATATAGAGGGATATGGGAAGGAAGGAGGAATTAGGAATGGGAGGAAATGAAGGATAAAAGAGGGGACGAAGGAAGAGGGAAGGAATTAAGGATAGAGGATGAAGGATAATGGGAAGGATGAGGGATTAGGGATGGGACGGTTGGTTTGGGAGGGGGGACGGGAGGATAAGTTTCGAAGGAGAGGGCGACACGGTAGTTTGGGCTTACTACTACTACTACTACTAGTACTACTACAACTTCTACCACCACCACTACTACTGCTACTACTACTACTACTACTTTATGCTGCTACTAGTACATGAGGGAAGTTGGCCTAGAATAGAAAAGGTTGTTGCTGAGTAGGGGCAGAAATGCCTGGTGGTTCTTTTGTTCTTGAGGTATGGGATGCTGAGAAAGAGAGAGAGAGAGAGAGAGAGAGAGAGAGAGAGAGAGAGAGGGACGGTTGGAATTTCATAGGCAATCGGGACAATTAAGAAGAAAGTTTGCACGCCGCGTGAGAGAGAGAAAGAGAGAGCGAGAGAGAGAGAGGGAGGGAGGGAGGGGGAAGAGGAAGGGAGGGAGGGGGAGGGAGAAGGAAGGAGGGAGAGCGGGGATCCAAGGGTGTGTGTGTTGCAGGGGGCGGGCGAGTGTGGTGACGTGGCAGTGTTGTATGGTGGTATAGGCCTGCCATTCCTCCCCTGCCATACCCTGTCCTGCCCTTCCCTGCCCTGTTCTGCCTGTCCTCTGATATACCCTGCCCTGCAATACCCTGTCCTGCCCTACTCTGTTTTGGCTTACCATCCCCTGCCATATCCTCCCCTGTCCTACCCTACCCTGCCTTTCCTTACCCCTCCCTGCCTTACTCTACCACCATCATTGCCTTGGGGAGAATAAAGAAGTAAAGAGGAAGGCAAGTAGCAGGAAATTTATTCGTCCTTTCAAGCCCGTCTTTATAGCATAGATGATAATTACTGAAGACTGTCTGTTTTTTGAGTCCAAGACAAGGATAGCAAAGCAGGAAGACTCCCCCGTCCACCAATCCCTGCACCCAAACCCGGCAGGAAAAAGTGCGAAGCTTACCATACAGTCACCCCACTACCGCAACACCATAATCTTAGGCAACTTAATGGGTAGAGAGATTTTGTCTGTTATTTTCCTACACACACACACACACACACACACACACACACACATCATTTCACCTCCTCGCTGGTCTCTTTTGCTATATACCATTTCATTCACTGCTCTTCGTTGACCAAACCTCGTCCCTTTCTACTAACCATCCACTCATAAAATAATGGAAAAAATGAAACGACTAGGAACTTCGCTGACTGTATAAAAATCGCCTGGTGTTAGCTGGAACAGAACACAAGAGTTACCCCCTACCATGAGAGGGTTGCATAAAAAAGAAAAAGAAAACAGGTATGGCCCCGTTTGGGTACCTCATCACCACCATCATTTCCCTTTGCACCCCTTTGGATTCCTTTGTACCGGTGTGTATTCTTTGTACTCTATCCCCTGTAACACCAGACGACTGTATTCACCCTAGAGTGGGTTACAGGAGCCCCAGGGGGTTACAAAAGGGTGAAATAACACGCCTACGGGTCCCACTGGATTCCTCATCACGAAGGGACCCCAGGCTGTATTCAACCCACGCACACCCCTGCAGGAAATGCCAAATGGACGACTCGAGGCGGTGGCGTGGTTGGTAGGGATGGGGTAGGAGCTTGGCAACGGTTCTGGCAGGCCTAGAATGTTGCCACCACCCCTTAATACCAACCACAGTCCGTTACCCTGTCCCGCCACACTCCACAACCACTGTCATTACCACTGCCACACTGCTAGCACCCCTGCTTACCAACCAAACTCCACCTTACCTCTGTCCTGCCACATTCTGTTATCATTCCCAGCCACATTCCTACCACCCCATCCTACCACCACAGTTGGCTACCACTGTCCTACCACAGCCCTACCACTATCCTACCTATCCCTACAATAGCAACTACTCTCCTTACCACTGTCCCATCAATACCGGTAGGCCTCGAATGTTGCTACCAAATCACCACTATATTTTGCAGCCACTGTCCTACCACACTCCTCTGCCACTGTCCTACCCCTCTCTACCACACTCCACCCCTTTACTATTGTGCTGCCTTCCTTTCGTTACTGGTTGTCATAGAGTATTGTTACCACACCCGTACCACACTCCACTACCACTATCCCACCGCTCCTCTACCACACTACCACCCTTCTCTTATTTTCCTACAACAGCACTACCACTGTCCTACCACACAACCACCCTTCTCCTGTTCTCCTACCACATCATTACCACAGTCTTCTCACTCCCCTACCACACTCTACCACCCTTCTCTTATTTTCCTACCACATAGCTACCACAAAATTATACTCCTAGCCTGGGGACCTTACTCACAGGCCTAAAATATTGCTACCATCCCTACAACAGTCCATTATCATTGCCATATCCCTCTACCACCTCCCTATCCCTACCTTTCCTACCCCACCCCCACTCCCACCTCCCTATTCCGACCTTTCTTACGCCTCTCCTACTCCCATCTTCCTATCCCTACCATTTACTACCCCTCTCCCAGTCCCACCTTTCTGTCCCTACCACACAACTACCACAACACTATACATCTCGTGTGGCAACCTTACCCACAGGCCTGTCGTGTTGCTCTTACTCCTCCCTCATCCCCCCCCCCACCCCTGCCCCTCGCCATCCCCTTCCCCACTGTCCCTTCCACACCACTAGCACAATACCACAACGTCCCTGCCACACTGTCTGGACATCTATATATTTAGCTTACCAACCACAGGCCTAAGTGATGCTACCAACCCTACCACACCTCCCTACCACTCTCCTAGATCTATAAATTTAGCACTGCAACTTCCACCATGGGCCTACGTGGTACTGCCAACACTACCAAACCCCCTCCTAGCACTTTCCTACCAGCAATCTATGGCTGCACATACCTCACCGACCAACAAGCAACTAGCACTACATAGGCACCCCTACCAACATCCCTACCAACATCCCTATCAACACCCCTGCCAACACCCCTGCCAACATTCCTACCACAACACATCCATAGCAGACCACAGCACCCAACATGCATCTCCCAACACTACACTGGAAAATGAATGTTATTGATTTGTGGTTGCAGTTGATGTATGGTTGTATAGGCCGTAACACCTCTTCTTTTGCGATTTATTTTGCATATTACGCCTTACTATTTTCGTGTATTTTATATTCGTCTTTTTTATAATGACCTGGTTTGGATAAGTAGCATACAGGAGGAGAGTGTGCTAACGTGCAGTATAAATCGCTAAAGAGGAACTGTTACCCTCACTTGCAGTGGAAGATGGGGCTGAACTGGAAGATGGAGTCGAGTATTGATTTGTGGTTGCAAAAGCCGGCCTAAAGCAACACTGGCAGCCCTGATGGTGGTGGTAGTAGTGGTGGTGGTGGTGGTGTGGCAGTGGTGGTGGTGGTGGTAGTGGTGTAGGCCTCCCGTGGTGAAATCTAGCCAGCCATCCAACCGACCAACCCTCCACCCTTCCAAGACTTATCACCCTACCTTGCCCCTTACCTGCCACCCTGTCCTCCTGGCCTTAACAAACCCGTAACTTCTCTTAAGACATTCTCTTGACCTTAGGGGACTCGTAAGATGTTTTTTTGGACATTTTCTCGTGAACCTTGGAGACTCATAATGTTGTTGTTTTTTTTAACAGTATTTTCATCTTCGCATCCTTTTTTTCGGGTCTTTTTTTCTCGTGGCCTCAGCAGACTCGTATTTTCTTTCGTTGTGGGACTAGGAGACTCACTTAGCTGATATGTCCTCGGCTAGGAGATTTTCTAGGGCCTTCTACCCTAGAACTTAGATGTCTTGGCCTTTTACCGTCTTAGGAGCTTTGGTGTCTTGGGCCTAGGAGACTCTCAAATACCTTCATCTAGCAACTGAGATGTCTTAGGAGATTCTAGCACCCTTTATCTAGGAGGTGTCTTGGGCTTAGTAGACTCTCGTGGACTTAGCAGATATAGCATTCTTCTAGCACCCTTTATCTAGGACATGAGGGGTCTTGGACTTAGCAGACTCTCTTGGCCTTAGATTACCTAGCATCATTTAGCCCATTCAAACCAAGTGGAATCTGCTTCACCAAATTCCTTCAAGCGAAACACCTGCTTCTTATGATCAACCTAACACACCGCGTCTTCAGAAACTAACTCTCCCTCATGAAAAACAAACCCCTCTCATACAAAATACATGTATCTTTTGTGCAATCAGCGTGCAACATCTGAGTAAAAAGCGCCTACAGAACAGCGGGTCACAATCTAACCTCTTCCTGTGGCCTTGAGCTTTAAAAAATCCATCAAAAATAAATTTCCTCTTCATGTGCACTAAATTCTATCCTGGGAAACACCTGGGTTATATGTTTAATTCCCTCATTATATACAGTATAATATACCTGCGTCCTATAACCAGTGTTTGATCTTGAACTTGTAAAATATCCTTATCAAAACATATCCTGTCTTACGAACCTGCGTCTCGTCTTGAATTTCCTTGTACCAATTATTTATGCCTTTTTAATTTACAATGCTCCCTCAGCAAAAGCGGGTTCCATGTTAACACGAAACAGCCACATAACCAGCATCAAACTTTCCTTCTTCCATCTACAAAATATCTACGTCTCATAATGACAGCAAGATCCCTCACCAAAAGTAAATTCACTCTTGATGCGAATTACCTGCGTCATATAACCAGCATATAGCATTACTTCATCCTAAGTATCATCCCTCTTTATACGATATACTTTTGTTTTAGTCAACAAAATATATCCCTTTATCCGAACAGATTCCCTCTTTATACGAAAAGCTCCCCTTTATCCGAACAAATTCCCTCTTTATACGAAAAGCTCCCCTTTATCCGAACAAATTCCCTCGTTATGTGATATCGTTGTTCCAATCAGCATAAAACATCCCTTTATCTGAACAGATTCACCCATTATATGGTATTGTTTTAATACGCGAATAACATCCTTTTATCCAAACAAATTCTCTCTTTATGCAATATCGTTGTTCCAGTCAGCATAAAACATCCTTATATCTGAACAAATTCCCTCTTTCTGCAATATCATTGTTGTAGTAGGCACAAAGGATCCCATTATCCAAATACATTCCCCCATTATACGATATACAGAACAAACTTCCTCATTAAACGATATATCTTTTTCTAATTCATCCCTACCCCTATGAAAACAAATTCTCCCTCAAATACAAATGTTCTCTCTTACGAAATACCCAAGTTTCTTATCTGGCATCAGCGGGCGACCTCTGCCACGCTCTTGGATGCACGTGAGGCGACTAACAAAGGTGACACCACAATGAACCATGCTTCTTCCCCAAGGTTGAAGGCGGGTTAGGCGTATCGTTCAACGGGGAAGGGGGGAGTGTATCCTGGGGTGTATTCATGGAGATTCTCAGCTAATTTGAACGGTACACTGGTCCTCATATCTGTTTTTCTCCCTTAGCTTCTGGACTTACCTCCTTTTTTTCTTCAACCTTTTTAATACTAGTTTTTGGAAGACTTTTTGTAATTTGAACAGTACACACATCTCCAAATCTGTTTCTCCTTCAACCAGACAACGTATCTTTTTCT
>NC_137059.1:3175000-3207500 GCF_032717465.1 Coenobita brevimanus
ACTGCCCCCCTTCCCTGCCTCAATATAGCTACGCCAGGCTAGGAGCTGAACTCACAAAGATACGATTCAATTCCATGTTTTAAGTTAGACGATTTAATTCCATGTTTTAACTTAGGCCTGTTTTGGCGGGAAAAGTAAGAGATTTCGAAATATTTAACACATTTTTTTCCTTGTCCTTTGTAGCTCATAATTTTCCCTTCGTAAGACATGTTTTTAAAAGAAAGAACAAGACAATGGATGGTTCTTATCTCTCTCTTGCGATGATATTTTCAAGTTACGAGGGGGAATTCAGTCGTAAGTGTGTTAGTGTACCCCAAACCTGAATTTTTCTTCGGTACTCTCCCCTCCCTAGCCCAATTTAGCCACACCACCCCAGATTCGTCTTGCCTGCTTCCATACCACAAATAGCTACTGAAATACCACCTTTTTTTTACTGTATCTGCTAGTCTGCTTGTCCCTATTCCAGTCACACCAGCTTAGGCACTACTAGATGACACTAATATATACAGTACCAGTCCTAGGATGCTTTGAGATACACCATTACAAGATTATAACACCAGCACATTCCTCTAACACTCTCTCTAACACCAGCACATCTCTCTAACCCTCTCTCTAACATCAACACATCCCTCTAACACCAACACATCCCACTAACACCAACACATCTCTCTAACACTCTCACTAACACCAGCACATTCCTCTAACACTCCCTCTAACACCAGCACATTACTCTAACAGTCTCCTTAACACCAGCACATTCCTCTAACACTCTCCTTAACACCAGCACATCCCTCTAACACCAACGTATCCCTCTAACACCAACACATCCCTCTAACACTGTCTCTAACACCATCACATCCCTCTAACACTCTCTTTAACACCAAAACATCCCTCTAACTCTCTCTCTCTAACACCAGCACATCTTTCCGACACTCTCTCTAACACCAGCACATTCCTCTAACACTCTCCTTAACACCAGCACATCCCTCTAACTCTCTCTCTCTAACACCAGCACATCTCTTCGACACTCTCTCTAACACCAGCACATTCCTCTAACACTCTCCTTAACACCAACACATGCCTTTCCAGTGTTACGTCATGGGCCCAGAACCCAGCCTAACCCTAACTTCTCTCTCCTGGGGTTATGGCATTAGGTTAGGCCTTTCCTGCGTCACATCTCTAACACTAACACATCTTTCTAACATCAACACAGCTTTCTAACATTAACACATCCCTCTAACATCGAGATAGCTATTTCCTAGATTACCAAATAACACGGAAATATGATAGGGTTAAATTAGCATAGACAGTCATTGAGTCACATGAACATAGTCGTCTAACATCAACATACCTCCAACACAGCCATTTTCTGGGATCGTAACATCAACATAGGCCTCTCGTGATGTTAGGAAATCAGTTAGAAGCCTTTCCTGGGTCACATCTCGAACATCAGAACATCAATCTAACGTCATTACAGGTCTCTAACTTCAGCACATCTTTTTAACATAGCACTGTACTAAAATCAACATAGCCCTCTAATATCAGCACATCATTTGCCTGCAGGTTACGACATGAGGGCAGATCCTGACCCAACCGTGTGTGTGTGTGTGTGTGTGTGTGTGTGTGTGTGTGTGTGTGTGTGTGTGTGTGTGTGTGTGTGTGTGTGTGTGTGTGTGTGTGCGCTCGTGTGTGTGTGTGTGTTACGTAAGGTTCGGCTGTGTGGTGTGCCTGGCGAAGGAAGAGGCCGGCTTGGGTGGCTGTTACGCAACGAGTGAAGGCCGGTCCCCCACACAATCCCTCCCCCTACCGCTTCCCCCTCCCTATTCCCCCTCCCCCTCCCCTCTCCCACCCTCCCAGTAAGCCTCCCCCACCATCTACCCCTCCCCTACCCCTCCTACACACACCTATCCCCGATCCTTCCCCTTCTCCCACCTCCTCTCCTCTCCCCCTATTCCATTCCTTACCCCTCCCTCACACATTCCCTACCCTCCACCCTTTTACCCCTTCCCCTCCCTATCCCTCCCCCTACTCACCCTTCTCCCCCTATCCCTTGCCCTCTTTCCCTCCCCCTCCCTACCCGTCAACTCATCCCTCTCTCCCTCCAACACACACCCCTATCCGTCCACCCCTTTTCCTTTCCCTCCCCCTCCCCCTCCCCCTTCCCCTACCTCCCCCACTACGGTCAAGTTACACGGCCCTGAGGCATACAGTAGGTTGTTAGGCCTAAGGAACGTTCTCTGTGCTTTTGTTACTTTACTTTTCCTCAATGAACTGGGGTAGATAGACAGATAGAGGCTGTGTATTTGTGTAACAGATAGATAGATAGATAGATAGATGCAGTAGATACTCGTACATAGATAGATAAAATGGGAAGAGACACAGTGAGAAAAGTAGATACATACATACAGGCACGCAGAAATACATACATACATAAACAAAGAGACAGTCTGTGTGTGTGTGTGTGTGTGTGTGTGTGTGTGTGTGTGTGTGTGTGTGTGTGTGTGTGTGTGTGTGTGTGTTTAGAAAGAGCGAGTAATTGTTTTCGTGTAGTGTCAGTGACATAGTCAGGAAGAGGCACACACACACACACACACACACACACACACACACACACACACACACACACACAAGCTTCTATGAATGTGTGTCTGTGTGTGTATGTGTGTGTGTGTGTGTGTGTGTGTGTGTGTGTGTGTGTGTGTGTGTGTGTGTGTGTGAATTTTTTGTGCCAGTAACCACGTCTACACAAGAGCTAGAAACCCACTGTGTACGTTCTTCCATGTATGTGCGCTCCCGCTGCTGTGTGTGTGTGTGTGTGTGTGTGTGTGTGTGTGTGTGTGTGTGTGTGTGTGTGTGTGTGTGTGTGTGTGTGTGTGTGTGCGCGCTAGTGTATGGCAGTAACGTCGAGGCCACAGTAGCTATCATGTGTGTATGTGTGTGTGTGTGTGTGTGTGTGTGTGTGTGTGTGTGTGTGTGTGTGGCAGGAGCGTCGAGGCCAGTGCTGGTGTAATCAACTAACCTAGAAAGCGTAGGCCTAACCAGCCGCCTCCTGTTTATTTTTGTTCTGCTTTTTATGTCATGGAGTTTTTTTCACAGCACGTGTTTTTTTTCTTCCTTGTACCCCCCCCCTCCCCCGACGAATTTCATTTTCAACACGTGATCCTATTTTGTGAGTCATATCGTCATTATTTTTATCATTATCATCATCATTATCGTCTTCTTAGTCGTCGTTGTCATCTTCGTCTTTTTCCTCTGCTACTTCCTCTTCTTTTTCTTTTTCTTCTTCATTACCATCACCACCACGATTCCCACAACCACCATTGCCATCATCATCATCATCATCTTCGCCTCCATCATCATCATCATCACCAAGGAAAACTCCACCATTACGACTGCCACCACCACCACTACCATCATCATCATCATCATCATCACCATCATCATCATCGCGATAACCTTAACAGCAAATACAGTGAATGAGGGATTTCAGAAACAGGGATAACACACACACACACACACACACACACACACACACACACACACACACACACACACACACACACACACACACACACACACACACACACACACACACACACACACACACACACACACACACACACACACACACACACACACACACACACACACACACACACACACACACACACACACACACACAATATTCCTTCGACTACCAAGCTAAGAAAAGAACAGTATCACGTCTATATCCACACACACACACTTCATCTCTCCAGTCATATTCTTCGTCATTTCTTCTGTCTCTCAATTCCCATACCTCTCTTACTATCGGCATTTAGGATATAATTAATTGGTATATATTTTAAGTCAGGAAAATTGTGTGAAAGTTAGATTATTTATTGCTGAAGAAGGATCTGTGGATGTTTGATTACACTGATGAGGTTAGGAATATTTGTGAGCTCCGTCTGATTTAGGAAAGCTAGATTAGGCTATATTAGGTTAGGTTAGGTTAGGTAAAGTTAGGTTACGTTAGATTAGGCCAGGTTAAATCAGATGACGTTAGAGTAGGCAGTGGAAATGATGTTAGATGATGTATATTGTTTGGAATGTGTATGGACTTGTGAAAGGACGTAAAACAGCGTAATGTAATGCTGGTTGTTGATGTGTGGCTCCCTCCTCTGCTGGTGCTACTGTCCTTATTCTCATTCTCCCTGCCTCACCCACCCTGCTCGCCCTGCCTGCCTCATCCTCCCTGCCTTACCCTGCTACCCCACCCTGTTTCTTTAACCCTTCATGCCTTACTGAGCCCATCTCATCCTGTCTCTTTCACCCTTCCTGCTTTACCCTACCTCCCTCACCCTCCCTGCCTCACCCTGTCTCATTCACCCTCCCTGCCTCACTCTGTCTCTTTCACCCTCCCTGCCTCACCCTGTCTCTTTCATCCTCCCTACCTCACCCTGTCTCTTTCATCCTCCCTGCCTTACCCTTCCTGCCTCATCATCTCCCTGCCTCACCCTCCATACTTCCTCCTTTCACCCTCCTCTTCCTTTCCCTGTCTCACCCTCCATACTTCCTCTTTTTACCTTCCTTCCCCTTTTCCTACGTCACTCATTTGTCTGCCTTACTAACGTTGCCTCACCCTGCCTGCCTCACATTTCCGTTTCTCACCCTTCCCTGTTTCACCATCACTGCCTGACCCTGTCCCTGCCTCACTCTCTCTGCCTCACCCTCGCTCGGTTTCACCCTTCTTGCCTCATCCCTCCTTACCTCACCCTATCCCTTCCTGGCCCTCTTCATGCCTCACCCTTTGTCTGCCTTACCGATCCCTTTCACCCCTCCTGCCTCACACTTTCTCACACTCACTTTCACACACACGCCACTCACTCACTTTTTCCTCACTGCCTTTCTTACACTCAACACACAACTTCATTTTCAAAGTCTTCATCCAAGTCTTATAAAACCTTCAAGAGTTTGCCAGAAAAGGAAATATTTATCACAACTTTAGGGGTAAAAAGCCATATATTTAACAAGAAATTAAACTCTACTCTTTGACCTAGAAAAATCGTCATTATTTTCATTCCTGCTACTCCTGGACGATTTTATTAAGCTGGGAAAGCCTTCGAGTACTGCAAGGGTTGGCTAAGCTTTTCTCCAACCCCCTCAAGCTAGAAGAATCCCCTCTAAGCTGAATAAAATTGTCTGGGGAGAGAAAGATTTACTAAAAACTAGGTCTTTGGCAAAAAATCCTAAGCTCTAATTATTTTTTTTCTGGCCATAAGCCTTTGGAATTGCTGGTGATTGAAGGGCCCTCTCTCTCTCTCTCTCTCTCTCTCTCTCTCTCTCACACACACACACACACACACACACACACAGGATGGGAGTGAAGTAACCACAAAGTGAGACAGACAACTGTTGCTTCTCACTGTTTAAATGAGATCGTGTGAAAGTGTGGTGGTGGTGTAGGGGTAAGTGAGTTGCCGTTTGAGAGAGAGAGGGAGAGAGAGAGAGAGAGAACATAAGAACATAAGAACATAAGAAGAGAGGATAACTGCAGTAGGCCGGTTGGCCCATGCTAGGCAGCTCCCCCCCATTATTGAACACCAGTCGATCCATCACTGCTCCAGGCCTCCCACAGTGCCACGTCCCTCCTCATCAACGACCCCCTCCTCCCCACACTCTCTCCCACACCCCCACACCCGCACTGCATCATTTACATCAAGTTCTTTGGTTGCTTTGGTAAGAAAGATAATAATAATAATAATCAGCTTAGTTTGGTATGGTTTGCTTCTGGTTAAGTTTGGTTGGGTTGGTTTTATTTGGTTTTATTGCTTGTGTGTGTGTGTGTGTGTGTGTGTGTGTGTGTGTGTGTGTGCCAATGTATAGTTTCCAAACTTGTCCTCCTTTCTTTTCACCTTCCTTTTTTTTTTCTCTCTCTCTCTTTCTACATCCCCTTCATCTCCCTCTCTTCTTTATCCATTTCCTCCTTCTCACTTTCTTTTATCTTCAACCCCTACTTCACCCTCTCTCTTCTCACCACTCCCTCTTTCTCCCTCTCTCTTTACTCTCCACCCCCTCCTTCTCCCCTCTCTCCACCCCCTCTCCCGTCTCCCTTCGTCCCTCTCAACTCTCTCCCTCTATCCTTCCTTCCCCTTTAAAACAGACAGCTGGCAAAATAAAAAAAAGTTACCTAATGCCAGAAGTTTCGTTCCCTTGCCTATTAGAGTTTGGGAAGATAACCATAGACTCAGAAAATGATGGCCTGTGTGATTTAAAGGGTTAATTGCATCAGAGGCCAAGGTAGGTCAGTTTTATTTCATTCTTCCTGCCTCCAGACGATTTCAGTCAGCGATTTTTATGAGCTGGAAGAGGGAAGGGATTACGCATTGATATCCTGGGTGATTTATAGGATTTTGCATCACAGGACAAGGTTAGGTCAGTTTTATTTCATTTCCTGCCTCCGGACGATTTTCTTCAGCTATTTTTATGACATGGAAGAGAGAACGGATTAGGGAAAGATATATATTAATTTCCCAGCTCAAAAAAAAAAAAAAAAACTCAACAGAATATATAAGGAAAAAGGAAAAATGACATATGCTCTCTTCTCTTTGACAAAGTAATTAAGAGATCCACATATAAACAAGCTACTTTACTTGTTACGTAGGTCACGGGTCAACGATAATTCAACCCTACATGACCTATTTCAGATTTCTTAATAGGTCAGTCATTAATGCAACAAGGTCATATTCCCTTTCCTATAGTTTTTTTTTTTTCACCCTAATTCGGCCCAGATTTTCGTCCTTTTGTAACTGCATTTCTCATAGCTTGAAGGCAGATTATGGAAATACTCTGCATCTTTTCTATGGCACTTCTTCGTGACTGGCGCTACGATGATGATGATGATGATGATGAAGACTCTTAATTATGGTGTCAAGGATGGTAAGAAGTATGGTATTAGCTCTTATGGTAGGGTCGACTATGATGATGATGATGATGATGATGATGATGACTCTCATTTATGGTGTCAAGGATGGTAAGAAGTATGGTATTAGCTATCATGGTAGGGTAGACTATGATGATGATGATGATGATGATGATGATGATGATGATGATGATGATGATGGTGATGATGATTTACATTTTTCTTTCTCCCTACAGGTAAGTCACAGTCCTACCTGGCTACTGATGAGAGGTGGTGGTGAGTGTACAAAAGGAGCACTGTACTGCACCTTTGTATCATTAGTTACATAGAGTATACAGACGTTGAGTTCATTTTTACGTGGGAGGGGCACCGTGACTGATAGATGTATATTGTTTGATAGATAAAATTTTGGTCTACCTCTCCATTCTGGCGTGGCCTCTCTTCCTCTTGTGTGTGTGTGTGTGTGTGTGTGTGTGTGTGTGTGTGTGTGTGTGTATGTGAGAGAGAGAGAGAGAGAGAGAGAGAGAGAGACAGAGACAGACAGACAGAGACAGTGACAGACAGACAGACAGAGACAGAGAGAGAAATGAGGAGGAGGAGAAGGAGGAGGAGGACGGGGAGGAGGATTGATGATGATTGATGATGATGATGATGACGATGATGATGATGATAATAATAATAATGATGATGAGATGATGACGTACCAGCTTGAAGAGGTTAAGGAAGAGTACTAAGAGAGGCTCCTATAACCCACGAGAGAGACATTCTTAGAGTTGTAATTTCTTCTGTCATATCGCGTTACCTGCTGCTAAAGGGAAGCTCTATAACACCCGATTTGTGTGTTCGCGGTGAGAGAGAGAGAGAGAAAGAGAGAGGGAGGTGGGGGAGGGGAAGGAACGAGGGAGGGGGGAGAGGTGTAGGGCAGAGAGACATCAAAAGTTGAATGAGAAAAATCAAACCAAAGAACACACACACACACACACACACACACACACACACACACACACACACACACACACACACACACACACACACACACACACACACACACACACACACACACACACACACACACACACACACACACACACACACACACACACACACACACACACACACACACACACACACACACACACACACACACACACACACACACACTCACACACACACACACACACACACACTCACACACACACACACACACACACACACACACACACACACACACACACACACACACTCATACTCTCACACACACACACACACACACACACACACACACACACACACACACACACACACACACACACACACACACACACACACAGCATCCATCCATCACGACAAACACCCGAGATTTACGACGAGAATAAAAAAAAATAATGAATACAAATCCCACAATATTTTCACGAATCCTTATCTTTATTGCGACTACATTATTATTGATATTTAGCCCATTCAGATCGATGATATTTTTTTATTTAATTCTCTTCTTACTTTCAGACGATTTTTTTTCAACTTAGGGAAAAGCTTTGGTGTTAATAAAGGTCAATTGATCCCTTCAGGACGATGGAGTAGTGAGGTACTGTTAGAATATAGCTTGAATTATTGTAAAGGTATTATAAGAGAGAGAGACAGAGAGAGAGAGAGAGAGGGAGACAGACTGACAGGCAAAGACAAGCAGGCAGGCAAACAGGGAGACAGACAGACGGATGGACAGACGGACAGACAGCCAGGCAGACACACACACACACACACACACACACACACACACACACACACACACACACAAGACGCCTAGATGTGAAGACAGATTATAAAAGACACATTCCCAGTAGAGATAGCCAGCCACCTCGTCTAAGATTATTGTGTTCTCTATATTGTCCCTGAACACTGTCACTTGCAGAGATTAGATTCCTGGACAGAGGTACAGGATATTTAGCCCGAGAGTTTCAATACCGAGTTATCCCTTAGACTTTAACATGCTTACCAGTGGAAAGTAAAATCGTGAGGTATCAAAGCAAAATAGGCAAGTCCCCCCTCCAAGCTGATATCCATTTTCTTTTTCCTTTCCTGCTTTCACTTTCTCCTTTCTTTCGACCTTTTTCTCTTTTCCCTACCCTTCATCTGTCTCCTCTCTCCCCTCCCCTTCCCTCCAATTTCACTTCCTCCCTCTCACGCCCTTCTTCCCCCCTCTCCCGCTTCCCTTCTCTTCCTCGTTTCCATTCTTTCTCTCTCTTCTACTTCCTCTTCATCCACCCCTTCTCCTCTCCGTCTCTTTTTACCTCTCCCCTTCCTCCTCTTGCTCCTCCCATTCTGTCTTCTCCTCTCCTCTCACTCCTCTCTTCTCTTGATCCTCTCTCTTCCTCCTCTCTTTATCCTCTCTCCTTTTCTCCTTTCATTTCCATCCTTCTGTCATTCCTCCTCCTCTCCTTCCGTCTCTCCTTCCTCCTCTTCCCCCTCCTCCGGGCTCCTCTCCCTCTCTCCTTCCTGGTCTCCCCCCACTTCATGGCTCCTCTCCCTCCTCTCTCTTCTCCCACTCCTCCTGGCTCCTCTCCTCACTCCTTCCTCCTCTTCCCCCTCCTCCTGGATCCTCTCCCTCTCTTCTTCCTCGTCTCCCCCCCCTCTCTTCCTGGCTCCTCTCCCTCCTCTCTCCTCTCCCACTCCTCCTGGCTCCTCTCCTTCCCTCTCTCCTTCCTCTTCTCCCCTCTCCTCCTGGCTCCTCTCCTTCCCTCTCTCCTTCCTCCTCTCCCACTCCTCCTGGCTCCTCTCTCCTTCCTCCTCTCCCATTCCTTCTGGCTCCTCTCTCCTTCCTCCTCTCCCCTCTCCTCCTGTCTCCCCTCCCTCACCCCTCCCCTGCAAGTGCCGAGGCAGCATTGTACACCATCGTTTTTACTGCTGTCTGTGGTTATCCCAAGCGAGCAAATGACAGGAATTAGGTTGACCACGACACGCATGCAACTCCGCCCTCCTGACACTCCCAGATGTCCAGCAAAGAGGTTTATCAGGCGCTGTGGGCAAGAGCGAAAGAGGAAATTGAAAGTGATGCTCGCGTTCCTTCGTATATTGTATGTTTGGTCCTCTCGTGCACTATTTTTGTCTTCCCGGTGTAGTGGCGCTTGTCTTCTTGCTTATATTGTTCGTTTTGTCTCTATCGTGCTCTCTCTTTTGTTTTCCCAATTTCTGTATCTTCTTCTGTTACTATTTTCTTGATTTGTGGGGAAGACGTTGGAAGTAGTGCACTGGTTATCCTCTCATTTCTTCGTCACTTCTTTTTCGCCCTCAATCACCATCCTTTCTTCCCCTCTTTCCCACCTCTTTCTTCCCCCTTCTGTCTTCCTTCCTCTCCCCCTCCTCCTCCTCTGTATTCCTTATTGTGTTCTACCTCTTCCACTTCCTCTGTCTTCTTCCTTCTCTTATCGTCCCTTTACAGTAGGTTAGGGAAAGAGAATTATTGGATGGCGCTCTCATCTATCTTTCTTGCTCTCTCTATCTCTCCTACTTCGTCTGTCTTCCTCTCTCTCTCTCTCCTACTTCGTCTGTCTTCCTCTCTCTCTCTCTTTTATCCTATCGCCCCACCCAGCTACCTACAAGTATCTGCCTCCAAGACCAATAGGGAGAGAGAAGGAGGGAGGGAGGGAAGGAGGAAAGAAGGAAGGAAAGTGCATTGGCTGCTTTCAGTATCTCCCCAACGCGTCTTCCGTCTTTCCTTCTTCTTCCGTCTTCCTCTCCCTCCCTCTTCCTTCTTCTAGACTGAGGAGAGAGAGAGAGAGAGAGAGAGAGAGAGAGAGAGAGAGAGAGAGAGAGAAAGAAAGAGAGAGAGAGAGAAAGAAAGAGAGAGAGAGAGAGAGAGGGAGGTTTGTATGTTTGTCTCTTCCTTCCTTTCTCTCTTTCTCTTCCCTTCTTTCCCTCTACCTGTCTTTCCCTCTCTCTCTTCCTTCCTCTCCCGCTTGTCATTATTCTATCTGATTTTCTTTTATACTCTCTCTTTTCCCTCTATCTCTCACTTTTTCCTCCCCAGCACTTTCTCACATCTATCTCCTTTGCTCTCTCTCTCTCTCTCTCTCTCTCTCTCTCTCTCTCTCTCTCTCTCTCTCTCTCTCTCTCTCTCTCTCTCTCTCACAACAAAGACATCCCAGGCCAAACACAATCTCTGTACAGTCTTTCTCACAATCCTCATTACCTAGATGTGAGATAGGGACCTGAAATTCACAGTGATGGTTGAGAGACGTAATCTGGCGGGGTGATTATCCTTGTCAGGCAGTCACATGGGCAGAGAAGAAGGATCGTTTCTGTGTCTTCTTTTTACCTCCCCTCTTCCTTTCTCTTACCTCCCTCCCTCCTTGTTTCTTCCCTCCCGTTCTCTCTCTTCCTTCCTCTTCTCCCCCTTCCTTCGACCTCCCTCCCTACTCCCCTTTTTTTCTTGTTCCCCCCTTTCCCGCCCTCTCTTTCACTTCCTTCCATTTCCTTGCCGCTTTCTTCTCTTCCTTTCTCTCCCTCTTTCTTTCTACTTATTCCCCCCTCTTCCTCTCCCTCCTTTCCTCTCTCTCCCTATCTCTTGTTACTCCTCTCCCTGTCTCTCACTCCCACTGTCGTCCTCTCTTCGTCTCTCATCTCCACTGTACGCCTTCCTCTTCTCTCTCCCCCTCTTTCTCCCTCCCTCCTTCTCTCCTCTCCTCTCCTCTCCTCTCTTCTCTCTTCCCACCTCCCTTCCTTCTCTTGTCCTCTGTCTTTCCTCTTCTCCCCATCCCTCTTTCTCCCTCCTCTGCTCTTTCCTCACTCCCGTGCTCCCTCTTCTTTCCTCTCCCCTCTCTTCTCCCTATCATTCTCTCTTCTCTTTCCTTCTTTCTTCTCTCTCTTCCCATTTCCCTCCCTCCTATTCTTCTATGTCTTCTCTCTTCTCACTATATCTCTTTACCCCTTCCTTTGCTCTTCCCTCCCCCTGTCCCTTACTTCTCTTCACTCTTCCTCCTTCTCTTCCTCCCCTGTCCCTCTCCCTCTTCCCTCTTTTTCCCCCTCTTCCTCCCCTTCTCCCTCACCCTCTCCCCCTCCCTCCCAACCCCTTTTTTGCGCGTGTGTGCTTTCATTCTCAGTTACAGGGCGCAGATATGAATGCGCTTGTGGGTAAGGTTAGTGGAGCGGAAAATTGTAGCATTGAGGTGGGTGGCTTGGCTGCTCGCGACATGCACAATTGATACCTTTTGGACAGTCGGGAAAAAAACGAAAAAAATAAAAATAAAACTGAGGGTATCATGAACGCAGGCGGGTGGAAAAATAGACGGTGATTTTAGCCAGAGCATTGTGGGGGATGTGATAGGGTGTTGAAGCGTGTGATAGGGGTATTGTGGAGTGTGGGGGGAAGCTGTGGGAGCGTGAGGGTGGCCAGGGACAGTAGAGGGAAGGGGGGGAGGAGAGGGAAAGTGCTTGCGGAAAGTTGAGACATGGAGAGACTTGTGGGGGAGGCGATAGGGGTTGATGCGCGTAAAAGGGGTATTATGGGGTGTGTGGGGGAGTTGTAAGGGGGTGTAGAGTGACAAGCAGAAGGGGGGAAAACATGAAGCAAGGGAGGAAAGGGAAAATGCTTGCAGGAAACTGACGCAGGAAGGGAAATGATTGTGCATTGTGAGTGGAGGACAGTAGGGTGCCGAGGCGTGTGATAGAGGTATTGTAAGGCGCGTGGGGAAGGTGTGGCGGGTATGAGGTAACAGAAGCACCGTGGAGGAGGAGGGAGAGAGGAAGTGCTTGCAGGATGTTGTGGCATTGAGGAAGTCGTTGTGAGCACTGTATGAGGTAGTATGAATGTGTGGGAAAGCTGTGAGAGTGAGCGTGCGGGATGACAGAAGCAGTGGAGGGGGGAATGGAAAGGCAAGTGCTTGTGGGAAGTTAGCAGAGTAGCAAGAGAGTAGTGAGCATTGTGGGAGGACCGTAAGGTGTAGAAACCCGTGATGGAGGTATTGTAAGGCGTTTGAGGAAGGTGTGGAGGCTGGGTGAAGAGACAGAAGCAGCTGGGGGAGGAAAGGGGAAGGAAAAGTATTTGTAGGAACTTGAGAGAGTGGGAGGTTTGTAGTGTACGTTGTGGGGGAAGTGATAGGGTGTTGATCCTTGTGAAAAGAGTATTGTGGGACGTGTGGGAAAGCCGTGGGAAAGAACTGGGGGTGACAGAAACAGTGGGGGAGAAAGGAGAAAGAGGAAAAGAGCTTGCGGGAACTTGGAATTGTGGGAGAGTCTTGGTTAACAATGTAGAGAAGATGATAAAATGGTGAAGTGTGTAATGAAGTTATTGTAGAGAGTGTGGGTAAGCTCTATGGGAAGGGCTAAGGGTAACAGACGTAGTGGAGGATAGAGGGGAAGGGAAAGTGCTTGTGGATAGTCAGGACAGTGGATAGGTAGTGGTTATCAGTGAGGAAGGTGGAGATGTTGATGTGTGTGAGAGGGTATTGCGGAGAGTGGGTAGTTAGTGGGGAAGGTTTGGGGTAACGCAAGAAGTGGGGCGGAAAAGGAAAGTGCTTGTGGGCAGTTGAAGCAGTGGAGGTCGTAGTGAGGAAGCGAGACGACCAGTGTAAGTCAGACGTTGTTTTTCTCAAGGGTTGGATTCGGATTTTTTTTTTTTTTTTAATTTCCGTTGCACCTCTTCCTTACCGATTTATTTTGCACAGAACACCTAAATATCCTCTTGTGTGTTATGAATGCAAGCCACGTTAACTGAATATATATGATCTCTTATTTAACCAATTTTTGCTTTATTTTCTTATGCAAAAAAAAAAGAACCAAGGGCTGAGAATCTGCAAAAGTTGTTAATTCAGGAGAAAGTTAAAGGAATGCATTTTATCTGTTGTTTCACATCCCTCTCGTTTTTGGTGTGTGTGTGTGTGTGTGTGTGTGTGTGTGTGTGTGTGTGTGTGTGTGTGTGTGTGTGTGTGTGTGTGTGTGTGTGTGTGTGTGTGTGAAAGAGAGAGAGAGAGAGGATTGCAGGTTACTAAATCCGGTATTTCAGAAACAAAAAATTTAATAGCCCCGGTGTAAAGGGAAAGAGGTGTGTGTGTGTGTGTGTGTGTGTGTGTGTGTGTGTGTGTGTGTGTGTGTGTGTGTGTGTGTGTGTGTGTGTGTGTGTGTGTGTGTGTGTGTGTGTGTGTGTGTGTGTGTGTGTGTGTGTGTGTGTGAGTGTGTGTGTGTGTGTGTGTGTGTGTGTGTGTGTGTGTGTGTGTGTGTGTGTGTGTGTGTGTGTGTGTGTGTGTGTGTGTGTGTGTGTGTGTGTGTGTGTGTGTGTGTGTGTGTGTGTGTGTGTGTGTGTGTGTGTGTGTGTGTGTGTGTGTGTGTGTGTGTGTGTGTGTGTGTGTGTGTGTGTGTGTGTGTGTGTGTGTGTGTGTGTGTGTGTGTGTGTGTGTGTGTGTGTGTGTGTGTGTGTGTGTGTGTGTGTGTGTGTGTGTGTGTGTGTGTGTGTGTGTGTGTGTGTGTGTGTGTGTGTGTGTGTGTGTGTGTGTGTGTGTGTGTGTGTGTGTGTGTGTGTGTGTGTGTGTGTGTGTGTGTGTGTGTGTGTGTGTGTGTGTGTGTGTGTGTGTGTGTGTGTGTGTGTGTGTGTGTGTGTGTGTGTGTGTGTGTGTGTGTGTGTGTGTGTGTGTGTGTGTGTGTGTGTGTGTGTGTGTGTGTGTGTGTGTGTGTGTGTGTGTGTGTGTGTGTGTGTGTGTGTGTGTGTGTGTGTGTGTGTGTGTGTGTGTGTGTGTGTGTGTGTGTGTGTGTGTGTGTGTGTGTGTGTGTGTGTGTGTGTGTGTGTGTGTGTGTGTGTGTGTGTGTGTGTGTGTGTGTGTGTGTGTGTGTGTGTGTGTGTGTGTGTGTGTGTGTGTGTGTGTGTGTGTGTGTGTGTGTGTGTGTGTGTGTGTGTGTGTGTGTGTGTGTGTGTGTGTGTGTGTGTGTGTGTGTGTGTGTGTGTGTGTGTGTGTGTGTGTGTGTGTGTGTGTGTGTGTGTGTGTGTGTGTGTGTGTGTGTGTGTGTGTGTGTGTGTGTGTGTGTGTGTGTGTGTGTGTGTGTGTGTGTGTGTGTGTGTGTGTGTGTGTGTGTGTGTGTGTGTGTGTGTGTGTGTGTGTGTGTGTGTGTGTGTGTGTGTGTGTGTGTGTGTGTGTGTGTGTGTGTGTGTGTGTGTGTGTGTGTGTGTGTGTGTGTGTGTGTGTGTGTGTGTGTGTGTGTGTGTGTGTGTGTGTGTGTGTGTGTGTGTGTGTGTGTGTGTGTGTGTAACAGACAGACAGAGACAGACACAGACACCGAGACAAGAGAAACACAGCGAGCGTCAAGCACTCCCCTCCATTTATACACACGCACACGCTAAAAACAGCCCAAGCCACATCAAAACACTCAACCTGTAAGGTATTTTCACATTAATCTAGGCGTAAAAACCCGAAGTGCAACAGGCCCAGGCGATAAAGGCTCTCAGTCCTGTAAGTTTGGCGGCGCAGGGTGAGAGATAAGAGACAGGCTTAACTCGTTCCAGAGGCGCCTTCGTGGGGTGGCACTGATGCAGCTGGGTGGTTCCACTGCCTGGCTATACAAAACCTGAATAAAATCGTCCGAAAATAGAGAGAAAATACTAGAAAGGGAATCACTATATGCCTTTACTTCCAATATTTTTTCTCGTTGCTTCTGGACGATTTTTTTTTTCAATTTTGGAAAGGTCTCTCGTACTGAAGAGGTTAATAAAAACTATGGCTCTTATTCTCGCCAGGTAAGGAAGCTCCCTAGCATCTCTTCCTTAGCGATTTATTTTCGGATATGGCTGGGTAATATCCATTATCACGATATTTGGGCAGAGTATGTGTTTGAAGGATTTGTATGACACAGAATAGGACAGTAAGGTGTAATAAACAAAATAAGTCACTTAGGAAAAGGTGTTAGCCCTCCAGTTCGAAAAATCCCTCCTAAGCTGAATAAAATCGTCTGGAAAATGCAATTAATAAAAACAAAGGTAATCTCAGGTGAGGGGTCAGTGGGGCAGGTGAGAGAGAGGGTGTAGGGTCACTCCTTTCTAATCACCTGTACAATCGAGGTCATAAGTCCGTCCACACAGCCTCAAAGTCGTGTCAAAATTATGCTGCTAGAGATCGAGTGGGTTCGAAAATCGCTTCTTTGCTTTGGCACCCGAGACGTGGAAGAGAATTAGTGCCCAAGACTTTACAGGTGAAGTTGAAAAGTTCTCTTCCACAGAATAGGACTGTAAGGTGTACTAAGCAAAATAAATCTCTTAGGAAAAGGTGTTAGGGAGCTTCCATAACCTATGAAGTTGAACGATTCCACAGTGCTATAGAAAATGGAAAACTACAATTTTTTTTTTTTTTTACGCTGAAATAAAGGAAATAGGCTATAATAGAACGAAAAATTGGACCAACTTAAAGCGAATTGAATATAGAAAGATATGGAAGGTTAATAGTCCCTTTACACTGTCTAAACTACTAAAAAAAAAAAGAAACTAATTATATTTCCCTGTACTAAATAAAAATCACGTGAAGTAGTGAGAATATAACCACAAGACGGTCCTATACTCTTTTTACTCAAACTTGGCCCAGATTTTCGTCCTTTTGCAGCTTATTTCACGTAGTTCAGAGACAGAAGAAGACAGTACTACAGCTCTACGTCCTTTCCATAGCACTTCTTCATGACTAGCATCCTATTCTAAGCTCAGTCTATTGTTACAGCTTAGCGTTCAAGATTAAGAGATTGTACCGTAGTCTTAGGCTAGGTTAGAGTGAAATGGGCATAGTGCTAAAGAGGTTAGCAGGTAGTCGCAGGTAACCACATGCCAGCCATTCAGGTGAGTATGGTTCTCATTAGTGGAACAGGTGTGTCTGAGAGAGAGAGAGAGAGAGAGAGAGAGAGAGAAACAGACAGACAGACAGAGACAGTGAGAGACAGAGAGAGAAACAATGTGTGTGTGTGTGTGTGTGTGTGTGTGTGTGTGTGTGTGTGTGTGTGTGTGTGTAGTAGAAACAGCACGATAATGGGAAGGGTATGATAGTGTGAGGAGTATGGTAGTGCGGAGTATGACAGCGAGATGATTATGGTAGTGAAAGGAGTTTGGTAGTGCGGAGTATGACAGCGAGATGATTATGGTAGTGAAAGGAGTTTGGTAGTGAGGAGCATGGTAATGAGAGTTGTATGGCAGTGGGAAGTATGGTAGTGAGGAGTATGGTATTGAGAGAAGTATGGTAGTGAGAGGT
Organism: Coenobita brevimanus; assembly: GCF_032717465.1. Taxonomy (NCBI): domain Eukaryota; kingdom Metazoa; phylum Arthropoda; class Malacostraca; order Decapoda; family Coenobitidae; genus Coenobita; species Coenobita brevimanus. Next base: position 3,192,107 of record NC_137059.1, read on the forward strand.
GTATGGTAGTCAGAGAAGTATGGTAGATTTAACCCTACAAATCCACTTCTTTTCTCTCTCTCAGACGATTTTATGCACCTTAGGATGGGTTTTTCGAGCCGAGGGGGTTAGGTACAGCCTTCAATAACCCCCTTCAGTGCAAACCGTCTTCTCTATGCTGAATAAAATCGTCTGGAGGCAGCAAGAGTAGGAGATAGAGTAGGTCCTGGGCATGGAGGGGTTAATGGCTAGGCATACGAGACCAGATAATCGACTTTCTCCTTAATATATGATGAAAAAAAAAACACACAAGGAGCATAGCAACATTGAATTTTTTGAGATTTTGGAAACTGCTTAGCAACGGAGGGTGGGGTGAGGTGGGGTGAGGTGGGGTGAGGAGGGGTTGGTGGGGTGAAGGGGTGAGGATGTAACTAAGTGTGGGGTGAAGGAGGGATGAGAGCTGGAAGGGTGAGGTGTGAGGGGTGAAGGGTGAAGGCTGGATGGGTGAAGACTGGAAGGAATAGAACTGGGGGGGAGAGTGGTGGAGGGGTGAGGAGTGGAGGGATGAGGGGTGGAGGGGTGAGGATTGGAGGGGTGGAGGGGTGAGGGGTGAGGATTGGAGGGGTGGAGGGGTGGAGGGGTGAGGGGTGGAGGAATGAGGGGTGGAGGGGTGAGGGGTGGAGGGGTGAGGAGTGGAGGGGTGAGGAGTGGAGGGGTGAGGGGTGGAGGGGTGAGGAGTGGAGGGGTGAGGGGTGGAGGGGTGAGGATTGGAGGGGTAAGGGGTGGAGGGGTGAGGGGTGAGGGGTGAGGGCGGAACCAGTAGCGGGGTGAGATAGCCATGGAGGACTAGACCCCTGATAAAGGCAACTTCAAGTCCTGCCTCTCGTAAAAGCTATCATTACTACCCTCCCCCTCCCCCTCCCCCTCACCCTTTTCCCCCTCCCCTCTCCCTCCCCTCCCCCTCTTCCCCTCCCTTCTTCCTCCCTCTCTTCCCCTCCCTTCTTCCTCCCCCTTCTTTCCCCACCTCCCTTCTCGTCTCCTCTTATCTTCTTTTACCCATTCCTTCTCCCTCTTCCTCCTCTCTCCCCTTCCTCTCCCTCACATCTTCCCTCCTTTCTTCCCCTTTCCCCTCCCCCTCTTCCCCTTTCCCCTCCCCCTCTTCCCCTTTCCCCTCCCCCTCTTCCCCTTTCCCCTCCCCCTCTTCCCCTTCCCCTCCCCCTCTTCCCCTTTCCCCTCCCCCTCTTCCCCCTATCCCCTCCGCCACTCCTCCTTTTACTGCCAGTCCTTCTCCCTCATTGCTCCAACTCCCCACTCTCCCTCCCCTCCCCTCCCCTCCCCTCCCCTCCCCTCCCCTGCCTCTTCTTCCTCTCCCCTCCTTCTCCCCTCCCCGTCTCCTGTCTATTCCTCTTCCCCTTCCTCTTCGTTTTCTCCCTCATTCCTCCTCTCCTCTCTTCTTCACCTTCCCCTCCCCTCTCCCCTTCTTCCCTCGCTCTTTCCTCTTCCCTTCCCTCTTTCCCTCCTTTTCTCTCTTTTCCTTTTCCCCCTCTCTCTTCCCCCTCCAACTTTCTCTTTCCCTTTACATTTCCCCTTTTCCCTCTTCCTCTCTCCTCCTTCCCCTCCTCCCGTCTTCTTCTCTTGTCTTCCTCCTCCTCCGTTTCTCATCTCTTCCCCCTCTTCTTCCTCTCCATCTTTCCTCGTTCGTCATCCTTCCTTCTCTCGTCCTTCCCCCTCTCCTCACCTCTCCCCTCCTTCCCCTCTTCCTCCCCTTCCTCTCTCTTCTCTCTTCCCTTCCCCTCCTCTTCTCCCTCTTCCTCCGCCACTCCTTTTAAAATCACTTCCCTCTCCCTTTCCCCCTCCCCCTTCCCTTCCCCCTCCCCCTCCCTTCTTGCCCTGCCAGTTCCCTATTTAATGCCACTCCTAAAATTCCCCCTCCTCCCTCCCTCCTTCCTCCCTCCTTCCCTCCCTTTTCTTCCCTCCCCTCTTCTTCCCTCCCCCTAATTCCCTCCTCTCCTTCCCTCTCTCCTCCTTCCTCCTTTCTTCCTCCTTCCTCCCTCCTTCGTCCTCCTTTCTTCTTGGTTCTTCCTCCCTTCCGTGTCCTCTCCTTCTTTCCTACCTTCTTCCCACGTTTCCCCTGAATTCCTTCCTCCCACGTATTCTCCCTCCCTTCTTCCTTCCCTCTCTCTCCTCTCCTCTTCCTCCCTCCTTCTATTCCCCCTTCCTTCCACTCCTTCCCTTTTACTCCCTCCCTCTCCTTCCAGTTTCCTACCTCCCTCTCTCCCCTTTCTGTCTCCCTCTCCCTCCTTCTTCCCCTCCCTCCCTCTTTTCTCCCTTCCCCTCCCTCCCTCTTTTCTCCTCTCCCTCCATCCTTTTCCTCCCCCTCTCCTTCTCCCCCGCCTCCCCTCCCCTCCTGTTTACTGTGTCACTCCCCATCTGTTTTTTGGTGTTAATATCCAGTCATAAAGATTTTGTCTCTCTTGCACTCCTCTCTTTGTTGTTTGTGTGTGTGTGTGTGTGTGTGTGTGTGTGTGTGTGTGTGTGTGTGTGTGTGTGTGTGTGTGTGGGCATATATATGTGAGTGTGTACGTATATAAGTGTTTGCATGTATTTGCGTTAACTGTGTGAGAGCCAAGAGTCAGTGAGAATAATAAACACCACTATGTGTGTGTGTGTGTGTGTGTGTGTGTGTGTGTGTGTGTGTGTGTGTGTGTGTGTGTGTGTGAGAGAGAGAGAGAGAGAGAGATCTAACATAATTTGTAAGCATCCACACTCAAGGCAATTCCCTCGACATCCATTGCCCTTCAAGATATTTCCTTATTACCTTACCAATTGTCAAGGTGAAGAGTTTGCTAGAAAACTCGAAACACGTACCCCCCCTTTGCATTGTCTCCTCTACCCCCCGCCCCCCTGCAACCCCCCTTCCTTTCTCTCCATACCTCCACCCCACTCCCCCCTCCAAACCCCCCACCCTCCTCCACCCCCATAACCTTCTCTCCATACTCCCCACCCTTCTCCACTTCCATTACCTTCTCTCCTCCACCCTCCACTCCATCCCCATTACCTTCTCTCCATGCCCCCATCCCTTCTCCACCCCCCTTCCCTTCTCTCCATAGCTCTCATCCTCTCCACCTCCTTTCCTTCTCTCCATACTCCCTACCCTTCTCCACCCCCCCCTTCCCTTCTCTCCATGCCTCCCATCCTCTCCACCCCTCTTCCCTTCTCTCCATACCCCCACCCTTCTCCACCCCCCTTCCCTTCTCACCATACCCCCCACCCTTCTCCAACCCCCTTACCTTCTCTCCATACCCCCACCTCTCCATCTTCCTTCCCTTCTCTCCTTTATCCCCCCCCCTAACCCCTCTGCCTAAATCCCTTCGTATCAGCGACTTATTTTATTCTTGCCATAACCAGACGATTTTATTTGACTTAGATGTGATGGACTTAGGAAGCTCCCTAACACCTCCTCTTAAGCGATTTATTGTTGGATATGGCTTGTTAATATCGTTTGCTACGTTATTTATGTACAGTATGGCAATATCAGTAGGATTCGTGTAACACAGAAGAAGACAGTACGGTGTCATACACAAAATAAATCGCTTAGGAAAAGGTGTTAGGGAGCTTCCTTAACCAACGGGAATACAGGGTTGTCCTTGAATAGCGCTCCATTGGAAACTCATCAACTGTGTTGTGGGAACGGCTCATGCTGCTGGTGTGGGCGTGGGTGTGGCAGTTCGAAGTCTCTCCAAAGCTGATTAAACTTGTCTGGCGGTGACAATAAATAAAGTACGTCATCGGGCTGAAGTGGCTAAGAGTTACTAAATTATTCGTCATGAAGATAGATAGATGAGAGAGAGAGAGAGAGAGAGAGAGGTAAACTGATATATAGGGAAAGAGTTAGACAGTTGGACACACAAACACACACACACAGGGGAAGAGGGGAAAGGAGCGAGAGAAAATAAGCAGAAAAAAAAAGTGCTTCTCGACATGAAGACTAAAATCCCATGGTATTACAGGCAAGCAATCACACACACACACACACACACACACATACCTAGAAAGAGAGAGAGAGGGGCAGTGAGAGAGAGAGAGAGGGGCAGTGAGAGAGAGAGAGAGAGAGAGAGGGAGTGTATTACAGGCAAGCATTCTCCCGTTTGGCCCCTCCCATCTGTTCCAAGTTTGCTGCCATAACAACAAGTGGAAAAACAGGTTCTTGATCCTTCAGTACAGGTTTATTTATCGTAATTATCATAATCGAACCTCCCTCTTTATCTCCCTGTGGCTCGGAAGGGTGAAGCAGGAATGGTAGGGTGATGGTAGGGTGGTGGTAGGGTGCTGGTGGCGACAGGGTGGTGATAATGCGGTGGTGGTAATGATGGTTGGAAGATCGATGGTATGGTGATGGTAATGGTGCTAGGTGGTGAAAAGATGGTAGTAGTGGGATGATATGGTGGTGGTTGTGGTGGTAAGGTGGTGGTAGTGCTTTAAGGGTGGTGGTGGGATGATGATAGTGATGGCAGGGTGGTGGTAGTGGTGGTAGGGTGGTGGTAGTGGTGGCAGGGTGGAGGGACTTGCTTTTACGTGGTGGTGTACCCTGACGTCCACCCACCTTGCCCCCTGTTATTCTCTCTCTCTCTCTCTCTCTCTCTCTCTCTCTCTCTCATACATTTTTCAAGTCTCTTTCCACTCTTCTCATTCCCTCTCACACTTCCCACTTCCTTCTTTTATTCACAGTCTAACCAATCCTTCTCCTCCTCTTCCCTCTCTTCCCCTTCCTCCTCCTCCTCTTCCCTCTCCTCCCCTTCCTCCTCCTCCTCTTCCTCTTCCTCTTTTTCTCATACTCAAGCAACATACCCTCAAGAAGTCCTGGATTGCAAGTCCCAGAGCCAAGATTGCAAGGAAAGAGGTTGCAAATGACAGTCTTCTCCCCGCAACCCCATGCATCTGGCAAACCTGTGTCCTGTAATCGTTTTCTTGAGCTCCCCCTCGCACGATAATATATGAAAAACGGGGGAAAAGCGCTAAAATAAATGAACAAAGGGCAGAAAAACACTAAAAACGAGAAAAAACGAGATATAAACACAGTACCGACGCTTATCTCAGTGTTTATAATATTTTTCTGTGAGAGGATGTTATTTTTGATGTTTTGTATGCTTCAGGCTGTACGTACTAAACACCTGGGTTGTAATATAGCGTGTAAGCACTATAATACACGCACACACACACACACACACACACACACACACACACACACACACACACACACACACACACACACACACACACACACATTCCTTTTAAACAATCACAATATACTTAGATACACGGACACATACTCTGTTATTACACACACACACACACACACACACACACACACACACACACACACACATTTCCTCGTGCAAGGGGGTGACTTCAAGCACAAGAAGGCCTGCAATCATACGTATCAACTGCACGAAGGTCTTTTAGGCAGACAATAATATTCTAAGTCCCAGTCTGCCCTTAGAACACGACCTTCAGCGATTAATGTTACAGATCCCCATTCGTAGTGCAAGGTAAACAGAGGTGAATAGGAATTAGAGGTAAACGAGTTGTGCCTAACAGTCTGACCAGCCAAGAAGTCAAAGTTGGACTAAGAACTTCCCTCGTTCACCTCATAATCAGTCCTCGTTCATCTCTTCTTCTTTTTCCTCTTGGTACCCTCTTCTGCCTCTCTTTACATTCCTTGTCTCTTCTTACGCCTCCCTCAATATTTCCTAAATCATCCTGAAACCAGTCCTATTTCCTCCTCCTCTTCCTCATCCTCATTGTTATCCTTCTCATTCTCCTCCTTCTTCTTCTTTTCCTGTTCCTCCTCCTCCTCGTCCTTCTGCTCCTCCTCCCATTCCTCGTATTTCTTCCATCTCTTCTTTGGTCCTGTTATCCTCTCTCTCACCCTTTCTCCCTCTATTCCTCCATCACCCTCAAACAAATCCTCCTTAGCGGGGAGAAGCGGGGTGAGGAGGGGAGGCTTGTGGGGGGGAGAAGTTTCAGACAGACTTCAGACTTGCTTACTTGTTTTCTTATCTCAAATCTCCCTTCTCCCTCCTCCTCCCCATTGTTATAATACGCCTTCAAGACCTGATCGTGTTTCTAGAGAGGCATTTTCATCCCTGCCAGCCCCCTACTTAAAGCTCTGTACGTACTCGACAAAAATTATGCGTCTGGGCAGCTGGGTAGGGTAGATTTCTTGTCAAGGATGCCGTTTTGAATTTTGGCGCTATTTTGAGTTATCTACATCTTTTCCCCGCCAAATTTTGAAGGCCAGGAATATAAAAACTGATAATTCCTTGGAGATTTTTGTAATTATTTATCGATATTTTACAGATGTTAGCCATATTTCTAACGATATCTGCAACTTCCGCTACATTAAGCTCTTTTTTGAGTTATTTAGATCTTTTTCCCGCCAAATTTTGAAATCCAGCAGTATACAACCTAATCATACCTTACAGATTTTGTCATTATTTTTCGATATTCCAGAATTTTGGGCAATATTTCTAGCGATTTCATAAGCTTTCTGGACATTTTCTTTCTAGCGCTTTCTGATTTGCCAAGTCCTCAAGCTTCGGTCACTTAGAAATGGTTGGATCGTTTGTCAATATATTCGTATTAATTAGCTCCTTCTAATGGTATATATTTTTTATCACATCATGATCTTCAAAATCTACCGTCTTTGATGCAACGAACGTAATTTATGTTTGTGTTCATCTTCCGCTTCTTTTTTCTACTTTCTCTCTCTCTCTCTCTCTCTCTCTCTCTCTCTCTCTCTCTCTCTCTCTCACACACAATTTATGTTCGTCTTCTTCTTCCTCTTCTTTTTCTACTTCTTCTTCTTCTTCATTCTCTCTCTCTCTCTCTCTCTCTCTCTCTCTCTCTCTCTCTCTCTCTCTCTCTCTCTCAGGTCCGTACTTGGCCCTCCCCATCAGTTATTATTGCTCTCTCTCTCTCTCTCTCTCTCTCTCTCTCTCTCTCTCTCTCTCTCTCTCTCTCTCTCTCTCTCTCATCACTGTTATTATTGCTATATAATGCACCGGCTATCGCGCCATCTCTCTCCCTCAAACTGGCCATTATTATAGATTCATCATATTCGAACGCCCGCCACAAGCATCACTTATCTCTCCCTCTCTCTCTCTCTCTCTCTCTCTCTCTCTCTCTCTCTCTCTCTCTCTCTCTCTCTCTCTCTCTCAAGGCAATTTGTGTTTGAAAGCATACACTATTTTCCCTCACGCCATATATTCTTGGACATGGATGGCTAATAACCAGAGTATGGCGTTATTGGAGGGCTTTATGTAATACAGAAGAGGAAAGTAAGAGACAGTAAACAAAATAAATCGCATAGAAAAAGGTGTTAGGGAGCTTCCTCGATAACAACACTGATGTCAATGCTGTCTACTTATTTACATGTGTATTAATCTACTTCTACCTCTGCCCATGGCACTGAAGGAAAGCATAGCATAGCATAATCATGGCAGTTTTTTTTTTAACCCAGTCTGCTAAAATTTTCCCAGTCACATAAATAAATAAATAAATTGTCTGATAATTTCCTCACTAAAATATGTGCGTCCTCGGCGGCAAAAAAAGATGTGCTTACCCTGCCAAGTAACAATTTTAATATTCTAAGGCTCTTTTATATTCATTTTTATACACGAATCATTATTATATTCATTTTCAAACTCAAAGTATAGATGAATTTAAGTAAAAAGGAAACAGTTGCTTTTTATTTCCTCTGGTAAAAGGAAATAATTTATCTATCAGTTTGGTTATTAATTATTTTTAGGAGGCTCCCGCGACGAGAAGACGAGTCCAAGTTATACACAAACAGAAGAGGACAGCAAGGTGTAACAAACAAAATAAATCACTTAGGAAGAGGTGTTACAGAGCTTCCCTAAATGAGGAAAATACGGTTCCAGGTTCTTCACAAGCACAAAAGAAAATAGCAAGGTGTACCAAGAAAAAAATAAATCACATAGGAAGAGGCGTTAGGGAGCTTTCTTTACCGACGAGACTATTATCTCAGCTTATATAGAAGAGGATAGCAAGGTGTAATAAGCAAAATAAATCGCTTAGGAAGAGGTGTTAGGGAGCTTCCTTATCCGACGGGAATATAGATCCAGGTAACACACAACACTGATTAATATTTTTTTTTCTTTCTCCCCCAGGTAAGTCAAGATTTCGAACTGGCTGCTGCGAAGGTGGCGGTGAGTACTAAGAATATTGATTTTGAAACTAGGTGTGCCAGGGTGTATGCAGGTATTTAATTTTTGGCAGTCATTTACGGAACACCTGTCATTGTTTGGTGTAATTAGCCTGCATCCCACGTTATAGGGTGCAGTCAGCAAAGATACACGGAGGTCAGGCGTGTTGTAACCACATCCAACTTTGCCTAATCTAACCTAACCCAGCCCAGACGAAGCTGACCAAACCCCGCCCAGTCTAACCTAACCTAACCTATCCTAACGTAACCTAACCTAACTTAACCTAACCTAACCTATCCTAACTTAACCTAACCTAACCTATCCTAACCCAGCCTAACCTAACCTACCCTAGCCTAACTTAACCTAACACAACCTAACCTAACCCAACCTAACCCAGCCCAATCTAACCTAATCCGATCTAACTCATCTCACAAAACCAAGCATAGTCAACAACAATACAGAAATGTCAAATACGTTCCATCATCATGACATGCTTTACAAATTATCGCAATAAATAAAAAAATAATAATTAAGTAAAATTGGGTTTTCTCCAGACTTTTGCGCACTCAGTTTTTGTGACAGACTGTAGAAATGAGTACTGTGATCAAGCACTGTACAGGCGGAACAAAAAGCACTGTAACTTATATTTGACGTGATGCCAGATACAAGCAATTTATTCCCTGATTTTTTTTTTTTTCATACTGTAGGTGTCTGGTGATGTTGAGTTACTGGGAATTCTCTCTCTCTCTCTCTCTCTCTCTCTCTCTCTCTCTCTCTCTCTCTCTCTCTATTAATCCTACCTGATGCCCTCACGGTCTAGCACTGATGTAACCGGCCGGCTCCACTGCCCGGTTATACAAACGTCCCTCAGTTCCCTCCCTATCCCCTGAAAGAAGAATGGTGGACTGCAGGAGGAGGGCAACTTCAGCCTGCAGTCCACCGGCTTCACTTTCAGATGATGCTGGGATTCCAACTACTATTACTACTACTACTACTACTACTACTACTACTACTTTTGTTACAAGCATTTATTATTTTTTTCTTGTTGTTCCTGTTATAATTATTAGTGTTGTTGTTCTTGCTATTATTATTATTATTATTATTATTATTATTATTATTATTATTATTAGATTATTTCAGAAAAACTGGGTAAAGTCCCTAACTCAATCTTTTTTTTTTTTTCATAATGCTTTAGGTCTTCGCTAAATTCTCTACCATTATTCCAATAGGCTGAGGAAATTTTGAGCGTAAATATATGAAATTTAAAGAGGGTGTGTGTGACAGTGGATTTTTAAAGTGTTTTAGGAATTAAGGAGAATATTGGTGCTGTAAATTAGAGAGAGAGAGAGAGAGAGAGAGAGAGAGAGAGATTCCAAAGTGCAATCTCGGTTCCCAACACCCATCCACCCTATCACCATAATTACCATCTTCATCATCATCATCATCATCTCGCGACCCATATGTGGTGAGTCGGAGTGGAGAAAGCCGCTATGGACGTGTGCAGGTGACAGGTAATGAGGTACACACACACACACACACACACACACACGCACACCCATCCCTCATTTTCATCTGAGTGTCTGAAGATAACGATGATGATGATGATGATGGTGATGGTGATGGTGATGATGATGATGATGATGGTTTGTGATGGAGATGATGTTGATAATGACTATGACACAAGAAGAGAATAATTATGGAGACGATGATGATGATGATGATGATGGTGATGATCATGGAGATGAATTTGATGATGATGATGATGATGATGATGATGATGATGATAACAGTTCAAATTCTTTCAACTCAGACAGCAAACCACATCTCTCTTTACAACAGAGAGAGAGAGAGAGAGAGAGAGAGAGAGAAAGAGAGGCCACCAGATTGAAGATGATAATGAAAAACAAAGCTGGTTGGACAGAGAGAGATGACAAAGTATTGGAAATGAGACAAGCGCTGGAGAAAATTGCGAATTGAATTATCAAGATCATTTGGGAGAAGGACGACGACTGGGTGGATGGTTTGGCCTCTGGGATGAAGTAGAGGATTCCAGGGGCTTGAATGACAGATTGAATGAACGTGTGGCCCATTTAAGTTAAGCTGATATCGTGGAAACTTAAAAAAAAAAAATACTTGAAGTGGTCTGGCCATGAAAGAAAAAAAATAGAGTAGGTGAAGAAAGAAAGAAACCGAAGTGCAGAGAGAGAGAGAGAGAGAGAGAGAGAGAGAGAGAGAGAGAGAGAGAGAGAGAGAGAGAAGGTGAAGAAGACAAAGCTGATAGGAAAAATATGCAAAGCGTGAGCTGAGAATGACATGAGGGCGAATGAGCTGTAATTATAAATCTTCCTAAGCTTAAGCTGAGAATGAGACAGCTTGTGTATACCTTTAGCCTTACTTACACAGCTAACAAGGACTTCAGAACCAAGCTAAAGTCAATATTAACATGGTAAAAATACAGCTCAGCAAAATACGCCCAATAATAATTCACTGATTGTCAGTCGTTTGTGGTGAAAACTGGGTAAGATCTTTTGTGAATATGACTTAGCGTGTAAATGATAAGGAGGTGACGAGAAGGAGTTAAGGGTGACGAATAAGAAGGATGTTTTGAGAGAGAGAGAGAGAGAGAGAGAGAGTAATGAACAGCAAGGAGTTAGGGTAATCAGAGAGTGAGAGAGAGGGAGGAAAATGAAAGACAATTAAGAAGCTTTTAAAAGGTGAGTATTGTAAATTGGAATCGATAATGGATGAAAAACAAAAAGGATATGGGAGAGGGAGGGGGGGCTGGGGGAGGGCAGTGAAATGGCCGGGGAAAGGGCGACGTGGAGGAGATTTGCTTGTGGCCACCCCTTACTGAAGTTAAGACGTCTGGCAATAGATGCTCGTAGATAGAAAGATAGAAATTTATGAAGTGGGAGAGGGAAATGTTTGAAGTCTTGGATACTGACATAAGAAGATGACTGAGACAAATTCACCTTAATCAAGAAAATGAAAGATGGCCAACGAAGGAAGGGATATAATTACATGCAAACTGGGAACACAATAAACGAGTAATATTTGAGATGATTATAGAGCAAGGAGGACTGTAGATTGCATGCAACTGGCAGGGGAAGATATATGGAATTTTCCTTGAATTTAAAAGGGGAACGGGAGTGAAGAAGAGAAATGTGTGTACTTTTTGGCCAACTGGAAACGAAAAGGATGGAAAAAAATCGAAAGAGAAAGATGTAAATTAAAGAAATCGGCACAAAATCATTAACAGATGTTCATTTCAAATTTTAAAATGGAAAAGAACGTAAGAAGTAAATGATGTATAAAGTTATCTGGAAACTCGAAGCGAAAAAAAAAAAATGGAGAAAGGTGAGGAAGTAAGGTAATAACAGAAGCTTGAGAGACGGCCACAAGAAAAGGACTTATGGAGATTCGCCTTAAGTTTAGAGAAAGAAGCACAGTTAAGATATATTTAAAAGATATTATTTGTTGACGGGGATTGATGAAAGGACGATGGAAAGCAGGAAGATGTTTGTGGAGTAAAGAGGGGATGTTGTGATATGGAGAGGTGCGAGAGGTTGTGAAAATAAGGATCATTACTGAATAGGAACAGAAGCGTCTGAAGATCCCTTTCTCGAGGCCACCCTTCACAGGATGCACCGTCAGGCAACAGATAGGTAGATGAAGGTTGGTACAAGAAGACTTACTGAGAGTCATCTTAAATTTAGAAAGAGAGAGGCAGTTAAGAAAGGAATAATAAGTGTATTTATCAGCAAAGTGGAAACGAGAGAAGAAAAAAAAGATGGTGAGGAAGGAAGATGGAAAGATATGAAGACGCTGGCCCAAGAAGAAGACATAATGAAGACACATGCTAAGATTAGTGACGGAGAAGTATTTAAGAGGGAAGGTAATGGATGTGATTATTTGCTCAGGACGGGAAAGCAAAACAAAAACTAGCAGGGAGAGCAAGCAAGATTGACCAAGATGGCATGATGAAAGTTGCAGAGAGGAAGATATATGATTTATTTTTAATTTAGAGAGGGGGGGGAGAAATTAGGAAAAAAAAAAAGATGAAATGAACCCCATTAGAAAGATGATTTTTTTTTACCCATTATTAACAAGTCCAGATGAAATAATTAAGATGAAAGAATTATAGAGAGCCCTCAGTAATCTTTATTAATCGTGACCTCAAAAATTAATTAGTAACAGACGTCAGTACTGGAAAAACTAATGTGAATGTCTGGACACTGGAAAGAAGGACTGGAAAACAGGAAAAACGCGTGAACTCATTAAGATTAGCACAAGAAATGGAAAGGGAAAGGCCGCAACTCCTTCACCTCGATTTTTTTTTTTCCCTAGCTAATATGAGATTTTAGGGGTATGGAGACTATAGATAAAGCCTTCATGATCTATTTTATTATTTGAGGGGTGTCTTAAATCAAATCGACAGGTGGTAACAAGAATATATTGAAAAAGAATGCACAATGGAATTTTAGGAGTTGAGACGAGTAATGGATATAACAAATTGCACACACACACACACACACACACACAAAGATAACAAGGAAGAATGAGCAATGTAAACTGCAGAGAAGAAGACACATGGATTCGTCTTCAAGATAGAGAAAGAGGGAAAGGCAGAAGTGGAAGAAATAATCAATGTAATTACAAGAAAACTGGAAATGAAAAAGAATAAAAACTCAGGTGAAGCTGGAAATAGAGAGAGAAATACTGTGATAAGGTGAATGAGATTAAGAAAGAGATATTGTGATCAGGTGAGTGAGATTAAGAGAAATATTGTGATCAGGTGAGTGAGATTAAGAGAAATATTGTGATCAGGTGAGTGAGATTGAGAGAAATATTGTGATCAGGTGAGTGAGATTAAGAAAGGGATATTGTGATCAGGTGAGTGAGATTAAGAAAGAAATAATGTGATCAGGTGAGATTGAGAGAGAGATATTGTGATCAGGTGAGTGAGATTGAGAGAAATATTGTGATCAGGTGAGTGAGATTGAGAGAAATATTGTGATCAGGTGAGTGAGATTAACACATGAAGTGAAAAGGTAAACACATAAAAAATCCAGTATTTTTTTTTAAGCAGGAAAGAAAGAACCAAAGGCCAGCTGTAAGATATTTTTCCCTCCAAGAAAAAGCAAAATCGAGATAACGGAGAGCCAAACTCGAAATCTGTTCATTTGCAAACCCGAATTCTCGGTTAATGAAGCTCCCTGACACGTTTTCCTAAGCGATTTATTTTAACATCCCCGACTCTCCTGCGTTGCATAAATCTTTCCACTATCCCCATACTCTGCATATATACCGTACGGAAGGATACTCACAACACATATGCAAAAATAAATCGCAAAGGAACAGGTGTTAGGGAGTTTCTTTACCCAACGAGAATATGAGCCAGAGCGATCGCAAGCGAGACGGAAACACATTAAGAAATCAGTAAAGGACGATGTTATTTGCAAATTAGGATGGGAAAAACTGGAAAACAGACAGAGTGGACGTGAAGTGAAAGGGAGTGTTGTGGACAGCGTGAGACAGCCACGAGAGAGAGAGAGAGAGAGAGAGAGAGAGAGAGAGAGAGAGAGATGATTACGTATGCAAATGAGAGAGTAAGTATAGAACCATGAAGAGAAGGCTGTTAATGTTAGAGAGAGAGAGAGAGAGAGAGAGAGAGAGAGAGAGAGAATGATTACGTATGCAAATGAGAGAGTAAGTATAGAACCAAGAAGAGAAGGCTGTTAATGTTAGAGAGAGAGAGAGAGAGAGATGATTATGTATGCAAATGAGAGAATAAGTATAGAACCTTGAAGAAAAGGCTGTTAATGAAAGACAGACAGACAGACAGAGACAGAGACAGACAGACAGAACAGAAAGTAAAGACAATACGAATCACGCCCACAAGAGAAAAATCCGAAAAAAATGGACAAAAACATTAATTAAAGCTAATAAAAACATGCACTGGAAGGGAAGAATGATTGTGCCGTCTGTAGAGGTGAAGGATCCCGCCTGAGAATGAGATGGGCAGGATGGACCGGTTTGTTCGGGTGGGTCCTGTTGGTCGGGTGAAGTTGGGTCGGGATGTGTCGGGACAAGAGGGGGAATTTGGGGACTGATCGGGTTGGCTATAGCTTTCAGTAATCCCTGTACTCCTCAATGGCTCTCCTTAGCTGAGTATTTTTTCCTAATAGAAGCAATATTATATAAAAATGGCGGCCAATGACGTGTTTGTTTACATTCTGCTACCTACGCATGACATCATTAAGCTAAGACACACCCCTAATATTTGGTGAATTTAACTCTTCCACATCGATTTGGTTTCTATATCTAATATTTTTGGCTGCAGCAATAATGGAGAGTACTGTAAATTACCAGTGAGAAATATTTAAAACGAGTATATGCTATACTTCATATGACTCGTCCCTATGGCAGAATTTGATGGGAGTGAGATTGAGGGATCCGGGTGTCGTATCGTCTTGTTGCCTTTTATTTGTAACGTAAGAGTGACAGGGAGGCTCTCGGATATGCAGCCGGACACGGGGTCTTGTTGGGCGGGTTATTTTCACCGTGGAGTGACAGGGAGGCTTGATGGGGAGATCTGACACACGTGTTTTTATTTTGTATTTAAAATTTTTCATTATATTTTTTATTGTTTAATTTATGTCCCTCAATAAATGAATGAATAAGTGAATGAATGTATGACGGAATGAACGCCGCACATGTCCATTTGCACGATTCGTATAGAGTATATTTATTCACACACGCACTTAATCAAGACCTCTGGGGACACTGCCACATAAACTTACAAGGGCAAAGGGAATAGTTCGAGGTAAATGTACAGTTTCCTGCAAAGTTCCTTCCCTCCTCATAATCTTCAGTAACCCATAGCATGATATTAGTTTAGGTGAAGTTGCATGTAGTCACTGTAACTGGCTAGATAAACATTAATTTTAACTTATTGTCAACTAACAGAGCCAATATGACTGTGTGAGCTACTGAAGGCGAGGATGAAGACTGGAACTTTCGCAGATAACTGTACCCTTAACTTTCACATAATATCATTCACACCTTAATCCTGGGTTCGTATACTCATTGGTAAGCTCCCAAACACCTCCTCCTTAGTGATTTATTTTTGGATATGGCTGGTTACTATCCTTTTGCACTTTATCTATGCTGAGTATGGTGATATA
>NC_137059.1:3212500-3242500 GCF_032717465.1 Coenobita brevimanus
TTAACCCCATCAGTATGAGGACAGCTCTGTTTAAATCACCCTGCTGTTCTTATACCAGTTAACTTGGCTAGGGGAGAGTTTTGTTTGTAAAGAAATTATTAAAAGTTATAAAATGTCTCTCAGGCTGAATAAATCCTCCTTTGGCATCAAGAACTGAACACAATAGAGGTCGCTGTATTGAAGGGTATAACAATACTCCTTTTACTCTAGCTTGGCTCAGATTTTCGTCCTTTTGCAGCTTATTTCACGTAGCTCAGTGCCAGAAAAATATAAGCTACGACTCTACATCCCATCCACAGCAATTTTTATCACAAGCATCATATTCTAGCGTTCTTTCTTACAACTCTGCATACATGGAGAGATGGGAATTTTGGGCCAAGTGAGTGTAAACAGAGAATATTGGAATCTTCTCACTTTAGATAAATTTTTAGCTGAGAATAATCGTCTATAATAATCCTAATTGATTCATGAAATAGAAATATATTAAACTGTTTCGTTAGTAAATATTTTGTGTATTATTTTTAACTCATGACGACGGAAGTAAATTTAGGGAGAGAAAAAAGGAAATTGCTGTGAAGGGTTACGTCCAAGGTGGGGTGTAGTTAGAGAGAGAGAGAGAGAGAGAGTGTGTGTGTGTGTGTGTGTGTGTGTGTGTGTGTGTGTGTGTGTGTGTGTGTGTGAGTGTGTGTGTGTGTAGCGAAGGACTTGGCTAGATTGTATAGGTGGTAATAGTTGTGTGTGCGTGTGTCAGATAGTGAGCGTGTACATCTAAAAGTGTGTGTGTGTGTGTGTGTGTGTGTGTGTGTGTAAGAGAGAAAGAGTGTGTACGTACGTCCGTGTGTTCATATGTGTACCGGAGAGACAGATAAGGAGTGAGAGAGAAGTATGTGTGTGTTTATGTGTTCGTGTGTGCATGTATAAGTGCGTGTGCATGTAAGAGAGTGTGCAAGTATGTGTGTAGTGGGAACTGGCTCTGTGTGTGTGTGTGTGTGTGTGTGTGTGTGTGTGTGTGTGTGTGTGTGTGTGTAGTGGGGACTAGCTAGGTGTGTGTGTGGGGGGGGGGGTACGTGTCATGACCCGACCTGCCAAGTTTGGTTTCTTGCCCCGGACTCCAAGAGGGGGGCAAGGGGGGGGGCAAAGGGGGGCGAGGGAGGTCCTGGGGGGGCGGATGGGGGCTGGTCAGGGAGGGGGGGGTTGGAGAGGGATTTATTGGCGAAATTTTATGAGAGAATATTTTCTGTTCTGATTATTTTGGATGTGTGCAAACTTTGATGATTATTATTATTATTATTATTATTATTATTAGCTGCTCAGTTTTTCCCTTTCATTTTCTGCGATGAGACATTACTGAAAAATTTTTAATAAAGAGAGAGAGAGAACTATTTACTGTGGTGATTATTTTTGAGATTATCACGTATTTATTTATTTATTTATTTATTTATTTATTTATTTATTGGGGTTAGATGTTACTTGTGCTTTCCTTTTTTTTGTACAAGAGAAATCTGTTTGAAAATGTTACAAGAGGAGTCTGTTTGCTATGGTGAATTATTTCTGTTTTAGATAGTTTTGCATTCTCTCTCTCTCTCTCTCTCTCTCTCTCTCTCTCTCTCTCTCTCTCTCTCTCTCTCTCTCTCTCTCTCTCTCTCTCTGACTGGCTGTGACTCCAGTTCTTTTTACCTTCGGAGATAATTGTAATATTTAACTGATAATAAGGATTTTGCCTCCATAAATTCTTACCTGACGATATTATTGGCTTTTTTTTTATTTGGGCGACTGCTGTCTACAGAATTCTTTGATATGATTCTTTCTTATCAAATTTTAATGATCTATTGGAAAGTTTGAGCTGATTTGGATTTATTTTTCTGAAGTTATACTATTTCGAATTTTTCTTGCTCTGATAGAGTACTGAAATTTTGGTTCATGGACGCCTGCGAACTCGAAAATTTGTAATATCTATAGAACACCTTGCCATGAGATTAGTGTTTTTTTTTTTTTTAATTGAGTGTTAAAAATCTAGTGCTTGAAACTGAGATGAATTGATTTTTTCCTTCTTTTTTCATTATTTTTTTCGAGTGTTAAAAATCCAATATGATAAAATTGAGACGATTCGATTTTTTTCCTCTTATTAATCGAGGGTTAAAAATCTAGTGCATAAAACTGAGATGATTCAATTTTTTTCCTTATTTCTTCCTGATCGAGTGCTAGAAATAGGTAGATGAATCGATTTTTCTCTTATTTCTAACTTATTAATTGAGGGTTAAAAAAGGAGGATGAGTTGATTTTTTCATTATTTTTAACTTATTAATCGAGTGTTTAAAAAAAGGAAGATGAATCGATTTTTTCCCTTATTTTTTCCTTATTAATCGAGGGTTAAAAATCTAATGCATACAACGAAGATTCAATTTTTTCCCTATCTAAACTTATCTGGAGGGGGACAGGGCGACATGGAGGCGATTTGTTTTTGGCCACCCCTTACGGGTCTGGCAATAGATAGCTAGATAGATAGATAGGTAGATGGATAAACTTACCTTAATTAGAAAGCTTACACCTGTGAAGATCCTTTTCTGTGGGAATCTTTTACTCAGTGTTATTAGTGTAATGACATAGGATGCCTTCAGTAACAGATGGCTGGTTGCAAAGAACACGCCTCATTGCATTCATGTTGCGCCAGGCCAGCCACTTGTTGCATGTTGCACGGTAATTAGAGAGGTCATTACGAAGGCAAATTATGGGTCTGATAGTGATTTCTGTCGTCAGGTGGGTGGATGAGCAAAGAAAACGAAAGAAAAACGAAAAATAATGTCTAAATGTCCTTTTTATCTCAGAATTAAAAAAAAAAAATGGCAAATGACTGCTTTAATATTTTTGGATCGGATGAAAACTCCATATATTTTTTTTTTTTTGCTTTTACTTGTCCTGATTATCTCGAAGTTTATTGGAAAAAACTGAAAAATGATTACTCTATATAATTTTGGATTGGAAGGGGAAAAAGCTTATATATTTTTGCTCATTTTTGTCTTTTGTTTTGCTTATATATATATATATTTTTTTTTTTTACTTTTTCGAGACTCAGGTACAGTACGTGGAGGAACAAAAGAGAGAGAGAGAGAGAGAGAGAGAGAGGAAAAGAGAGAGAGAAATAGGGTAAATCTTAACTGTACTTTTTATCTCGAAATTCTGGACAAAAAACAGTAATTGGTAACTTTATCAACCATGGAGATCGAAGATTTTTTTTTTTTTCATTTTTGTTAGAATGTGGTTGAAGTAAAAAAAATATTTCGTCAGGTTTATTGTCCTGGCTATCTCAAAATTTCTATATATATAAGAAAAGAGAAAATTTTCAGATGCTGATTTTAACTAGCAATGGAGTGAAGGGAAAAATGTTGCTTTATTTAGTAAGTACTGCAGAGAAGGAGGAGGAGGAGGAGGAGGAGGAGAAGGATATGATGAAGAAGAAGAAGAAGAAAGGAGAAGAAGGAGGAGGAGGAGGAGGAGGAAGAGGGGGAGAAGAAGAAAAAACAAGAAGTTGATGATGATGATGATGATGATGATGAACAAGAAGAAGCCATGAACCTCAGAATCGCAACTATCTTACAATTCCGGGCAAAAAAATGACAAATGGTGACTATGAGAAACTTCATTTATTATTATTATTATTATTATTATCATTATTATTATCATTATCATTATTATTATTATTATTATACTTTTTCCAACTTGAGGCGTCAGGTTTATTGTCTTCTTTTTCTCAAAATTCCAAGCAAAAAAAAAAAGAGACAAAGGCTGATTTTTTTTTCCAGTACTGGATTGGACAAAAAAAAAAATCGATGTTTTATTCAACAGGTTAGGCAAGAGAGAGAGAGAGAGAGAGAGACTTGAAGTCCAGTTATCACAATATTTCTAGTAAAAAGCGACAATTCGTTGCTTTATCTGGCTTAAGGATGAAGGAAAATCAGGCCTGTGTGTGTGTGTGTGTGTGTGTGTGTGTGTATTTCCATTCTGTAATAGGTAAAAGCACATGTAGTAAAGTTATTGTTCCATATATCACATTTACGACAAAATTACCAAAAACGCACATCAAGATTTAAACGCACATAAACGCACATCAGGATCTCACACGCACACCTTAAACGCACATCAGTACAATAAACGCACATAGCACGATCTTAAACGCACATCAAGATCTTAAACGTACATAAACGCACATGAAGACCTCAAACGCACATAATCGCACATCAGTATCTTAAACGCTTATCTAAATAATATGTGCACATTGCATTTTGATAAACGCACATGGAAAGATCTTAAACGCACATTGCTTGATCATAAACGCACATGTAGATCTTAAACGCACATCATAAACGGACATCAAGCTCTTAAACGCACATAAACGCACATCAAGCTCTTAAACGCACATAAACGCACATCAAGCTCTTAAACGCACATAAACGCACATCAGGACCCCAAACCGGAGATAACACAGCCCCGCCATTACCCCCGGGGCGGTGCAGGGACCCTTAGTATAACAGGTAATTGCCAAGCAGGTTTTTCTCCCTCCAGTATGGCGTCTAAAGTTGTCTGTCTTCTCAAAACGTACCCTGCATGCTTCCAGGCGTGTTTTTGAGGCTGTACTGACGGGTTTACCTCCTTTATTTACATTATTCGACGTCGTAATTAATAAACGAAGACTTGGACCAAAATGGCGCGCACTTCGTCTCTCGTCTGGTCTCATATTCAGGGTGTTTTGATTTTTTTATTGTTTACTGGTGCTGGAGAGGGACGCCTTCGTGTGATGGCATTGATATAATTGGGCGGCTCGACTGCCTGCTTATATGAACCTCCCTCAGTTACTTCCCCATCCCCTGAAAGGAGAAAGGTGGACTGCAGGAGACGGGCAAATCAAAGCTTCAGTCCACAGGGTTTACGTTTCAATGATCATGTGGCCACAAGAACATCATTTATTAAGTTTATCTCCATTGTTAACTCTCTCAATATAATTATTTTTTTTTATGCTTTTTATTGGCATATGATTTTATTTAGCTTAGAAGGGATGGAATTAGCTACATTTTTTTACCGGTCTACGTCTCTCCTTAGGCTTGGATCCTCATCATTATAGATATTTTTTCATATTCATTGCAGTTTCAGTGACACGTTAACCATTTCAGTACAAGGATGTCTTTTTTTTTTTTATTCTTGCTATTTCTAGACAGTTTCAGGGGCGCGTCCAGAAATTGGTTTGAGGGGAGGGGGGTTCCAAAAATTAGAACTGGGTACAGAAACCATACGGCAAAACAGTAAATATTAATAGGCTCGGATCTCCTAAAATGGCAGCTTTTCCCAGATTTTTACATTTTAAGTTCCTCAAGATGGACTGTTAACTTAATACACGGCAGTTTTCCAATACTATTTATTTCAGTAGTGTATATTTCTAACTCAGTAAACAGACGTCAAAGTAAACATTAGTACGCTCGCATCTCCTAAAATTGACGCCTTTCCAAATTTATCAAGTTTTTCATGCCAGGCTGATACCGTAATGTCGTTTCAGCCAAAATCTTTCAGTATCTTAGGCAATATCACGTAAATCCACTAATCTTGTCTCTGAGTGGGGATACAATATTCTATTTCGTGCTTTCGACGTTGAGGGAAAAGGATACTGTAGTTTTTTTTATGACACGTTAAGCCATATGCTATTTACTTTAGTGATTTATAACTGTAAATTCGCAAAATGGCTTCACAGTAAATAGGCTGTTAGTAGGCTCGGATCCCCTGAAATGGCAGTTTCTCTCTTTTTCTTCTATACATTTCAAGAACCTTAAAGCATTTCTCGCCAAAACACCCACAGTATCTTAATTTTTCGTAAATACACTAATCATTTCTCTAATTGGTGTGTAATACTTCGTTTCGTACTTTCGACGTTGAAGGAAAAGGCTATCTCGCGCATGAAAACCACACACTTTCGTCCATAAATCGCGGGGTGGTGAAGGAATTCCATCCACAATTATCTATCACGAAATTCCCCGCCCCATCGCCATATTGTGCAGTAAGAGGCATGCGAGACGAGAAGGCAAAAATAATATTAAAATCCAACCCGGGAAACATTAGCATAACCTCGCCGTAAATTTCGCAACAGTCACCGAGAATGCAACACGACATTGATAACCTAAGCCACGTACTGTATTTTAAAGCTGGTGGACCCCTTCGTGTGGTGGCACTGTTATAACTAAGCGGCGCAACTGCCTGATTATACAAACTTACCTTTTCAGTCAGGTATCTTTTTTTTTTTATTTATTTAACCCCTTCAGTCTGGAAACCCTTTTTCTTTTTTTCTTCCTTTTTTATCATAGACTATTTTAGTCTATCAAAGGAAGAGTTTATAACTTTGAGAGGTAATTGAAGGGCGTATCTAACCCCTCCATCTCGAAAAGCCTCACCTAAGTTGAATAAAATCGACAGGTGTTAATAATAACGTCAAAAAAATACGTCACTGAATATCATGGACTTTTTATTTCCCTGTCCATATGTTTTCCTTCTCCTTCTCCTCCTTCCTCCTCCTCCTCCTCCTGCTTCTTCTTCTTCTTCTCCTCCTCCTCCAGATAAAAAAAAAACAAATGGGAAAATGGAGACACAAATATTACGAGATTTAAAGTCACTAAAGAGATTGAAAGAAAGAAATAGCCAACACATAATGCCTCCTCCCTCTCCTCCTCCTCCTCCCCCTCCTCCTTATACAGAACGCACAAAAACAATACAGTTAAACAATTTCCCGCCACATATTAGCGAACATTTCTACCACTCTCGACCCCGGCCTTTCTCATTTTGCCGTAATGACTAGATACGAGTGTGGTACTTTTGGCGGGAAAATTTGAGGGTTTACGAACGAAGCTGGACGTTGATACACAGGCAAATTTACGATTAATTCTCTATCGTAGATAAGATTGCCCTAAACAGACTCAGATATTTCTAAACTTGCTCTCAAATCGCTAGAATGTTGCTAGATGCATAAAACTACAGATAATAGCTAGAAAAGAGGCTATAATCTCTAGAATACGTCGGAAACTTTATAGAAATCACTAGACTATAGCTAGATTTCCCGTAGCTAAGCGTTAAAAGTTGTCGCTAAATAAAGGTGAATATATTTAGCGGAAAAATGCTAAATTGCCAATACTATAACTGCACGAAGGATAAGAGAAAGAGCATACAGAATCTTGTCCTTTTTAATTTTAGGAAGAACAAGGAAAAACGCACAAGCTTCCTATGTGCGTTATTTTTTTATTTTATTGGTAGGACGAGGAAAGAAGAACACAGAACTTTCTCGCATCTATTGTATTCATAGGAAGGACAACGAAGGGAGGATCCGTACTCTTTCGAAGTCTATCTATGCAGGAAGGGAAAAGAAAGAAAAGTAAACAAACTTCCCATATCTTTTGTTGTTCATGAAAAAGAGATAAAAAGAAAAAAAAAAGGAAAAAGAAAAGAGACCGAATTACACGAGGGAAATTTTTGTGTCTTGTGATTCTGCCCACTACTCTTGCATCAATAGGCATGAAGGCGGCTAGAGTTCTTTGTAGCCATAGACGTGTAAATTGGATAACAGTAGAGGGAGGAAGAGAAGGAGCAGGGGGAAGAGGAGGAGGAGAAGCAGAAGGAGGAAGACGAGAAAGGACAAAAAAAAAGCTAGGTTTGGACCAAAAATGTGTTTAAGAGAATAGACAGTTAGATAGATACATAGACAGATAAATAGACAGCTAAATAGATGGATAGATAGATGAAGATGCATAGATCGTTGTTGTCATAATGGAGTTATTAAGCACCTTAGCACGAAGTCACCACAACACATGGACAGGGTGCGTGTCTGTGTATCCAATTATGCTCCTTAGTAACAGTGAAGGTGACGAGGTACAAGAGGGAAGATGCCACAAGTTTCTTAGACTCGTCGTGTAAGGAATCTCCGTAACACCTCTTCCTTAGCCACTTATTTTTGGATATGGCTGGTTAATATCCTTCCGTGGGCCATTTACGAAGAGTATGGCGATATTGGAGGGATTTATGTAGCACAGAAGAGGACAGTTAGGTGTAATAAACAAAATAAATCGCCTAGGAAAAGATATTACGGAATACGGGTCCATGAAACGACCAAGCATATTATGAGGAAGGGGGCCGATCGTGTGAGATGTGATAAACAACAACGTGTGATAAGATTATAGTGAACCTTAAATCATTTTCCTACAGTATGCAGCGTTGGGCATTAGGGAGGTACTGCCACTCTCAAGACCCTTCATTTTTCCCTTCACCTCCCCTTACAGTATGCAGCGTCTGGCATTAGAGAGGTAGTGCCACTTTCAAGACCCTCCCTGCCTCCCCCAGTGCTTTCCTCTCGCTCCGTGTCTGGTGAAAGGCAAGGCAGGAATAGCAGGTCAGGTGAAGAGGCACTGGGAATGAAGGCATAAAAACCAATCCTGTATCGAGGTTAATGAAGAGGGAGAGACGCGGCAAGTAACCTGCCTGAAATTCACCTGCTCAAAAAAGACGACACAGATGCGCATCCTTTACCACCTTAAATTGGCCAAGATTTTCGTCCTCATTGCGTATCGTTTAAAAAGCTCCAACATTCTTGCATGCATCGGCCTTGGTCACCTCATGGCAGCTCTCCACTCTGCTTGATCTCTGGCAGCCTCCTTACTCAGATGCTTATCCCTGAGGTCGCACTTAATGACCTCGTCCCAGGTCTTTTTCAGTCTGCCTCTCGTAACCCAACCCCCGACGTTCACGCTTCTCACTTTCCGCACTCAGTTGTCATCCTCCATCTTCTCCACATGCCCAGACCATCTCAGTCTACCCCTCCTCATCACAACACCAATACACTCCAGTCCCATCCTTTTGGTAGCTATTACCACGTAGATCAAGAGAAAAAAAAAATGGCCGAGAGAATAACCAGGACCCGTATAAAGATGCCCTTGGGCCACACCGTATTTATTTTCTTTTTTTAACGAAGATGAACAGAGGAAGAAAAACCAAATTATATGTAGCTAAAATTCCATACACTAGACTTCAGATGTTCTCCATTCATAAAATATCTGTAGCAACTGGACGTGAAATGCTGTGGGCGGAAAACTGGGGGGAAACTAGTCTAGGGAAGGGAATTCAGAGTTAGCGACTCAAGGCAGTCCCATTTTTAACGTACTAGCTACACCTTTGTCCTATCTATAGACATTCCAGTTTTGCTGCAGAATAAACACACCCTATTTTCACCTCTTTCTGTCCTACTTGTAACCTTAACACACCCTCCTTTCACCCTTTTCCGTACTTCGCCATCTTCGACCCCAGCCCCCTTTCACAATGCCAAGGTATTAACACTCTCAGGTCAGTTCCGTGAAATTTATCTGGCTCACGACGACCTAGCGGGGTGAATTATTGCCGTCCACATCCTTACCCAGCCCCGTGGTACATGGGGAGTGGGAGGATGCCACCTAGGACACTCAAAGACGCCTTCACTGCAAAACTAACTAAGTCTATTGTTTGGTTGGATTCCTTGGGGTCCTTGTGTTGTGTGTGTGTGTGTGTGTGTGTGTGTGTGTGTGTGTGTGTGTGTGTGTGTGTGTGTGTGTGTGTGTGTGTGTGTGTGTGTGTGTGTGTGTGTGTGTGTCTGTCTGTCTGGCTGACTGTTTGTCTGTCTGTCTTTGCCCCCCCCATCTCTCTCTATCTCTCTCTTTGCCTCTGTCCCTTGGCCTCTGTTTGTCTGTCTGTCTGTCTGTCTGTCTGTCTGTCTGTCTCTCTCTCTCTCTCTCTCTCTCTCTCTCTCTCTCTCTCTCTCTCTCTCTCTCTCTCTCTCCTTTCTTATCCACTCGTTTCTTCTTCCACAAGCTTCTCTTCTCTCTCCTCTCTTATCTCCTCCTCTTCCTCTCCTCCCTTCTTAATTCCCATCCCCTCACCTCTCTCTTCTTCTCTCTCTAAATCTCTTTCTCTTCCTCTACTCCTGGTGGTCATAGCGTTTGCATTTTAAGGCTGCGTTGTCATCTGTCTTCATTCGTCAGTCTTGCGTCGCTGCTTGTGGCATGGGTAGGGAGTAGGACCACCACCACACTACCACACCACCACCACACGCCACCACATGCATTAGAATTCTGTCCCCCAGACCACATACATAAAATTACAACCACCATCACCGCACTACCTCACCACACCACACAACAACACCACTACATTTCCACCACACTCCACCAAATGCTTTAGAATACTACCACCACCACACTAAAAGTTACTACCACACTACACCACACCACACTACAAGCACAGAACACCAATACTACCACCACCACCACACCAAGAGCATAAAATTACCATCACATTACACCACACCACTCCACACCGCACCACACCACACCACATTACACCATACCACATCACATTATATTACACCACACTAGATGCACAGGAACACTACCACACACTACCATACCACCACCACACGTTTAAGGATACTACCACCACCACACCACAAACATAAACTAACTACCACACCACATCACAAGCCAAAAATTACTACTAAACCATACTACACTACACCACCTCACACCACATCACACCACACCACACCACACCACACCACACCACACCTCAAGCATAGGAACATCGCCAAGCACATCACATAACATGCGTAAGATCACTACCGCACTACAACACGGCACCCGACAGCTATAAGAATACCACTACACCACACCATACCACACCAGAACCATAAAAAGAGTACCACCACATCACACCACACCACACCACACCAGATGCATACCACCACTGTTACCACACAGCACGTCATCACACTACACCACACCACACCACACAGCACCACAATACAGCCACAGACCATCACCACATTACCACCACCACATCCTAACACACCACCACAGGAGGAGAAGGAGGAAGAAGAAGAAGAAGAAGAAGAAGAAATGATGATGATGATGATGATGATGATGAAAAAGAAGAAAAAGATGAGAAGATGAGGAGAAGAAGAAGAAGAAAGAAGAAGAAAGACGAGGAAGGAAGAAGAAAGAAATTTTTGAAACTGTGTGTGTTCGCGTGAGAAGAGAAGAAATCTGAGAGCAAATCCGACTTCACTTATATGGATTCAATGCAGTATGAGATGGATTTATTTCCACTCGCTTAAAAACCAAAATGCACACTTTAAAGATTGATATTCTTTCTTCTTTAATTTTGGCCTGAGTGCGAGGGAGGAGGAGGAGGAGGAGGAGGAGGAGGAGGGGGGGGTAGAATGACGTGGGAGGAGAGGGTGGAGTAAGTAGAGGAGGAGGAGGAGGAGGAGAAGGAGGAGGGAGGAGAGGGTGGAGTTAAAAGAAGTGAAGGAGGAAGAGGAAGAGGGAGATCAGGAGGAGGAGGAAGAGGAGGAGGAGGAGGAAGAAGAAGAAGAAGAGGATCAGGAGGAGGAAGAAGAAGAAGAAGAGGATCAGGAGGAGGAGGAAGGAGAGAGCGAGCCATACCTCCTCGTCAGTGTCAAGATGGTCGAAGTGCCCTTAGGCTAGGACGGGAATCCAGCTCTAATGCACACACAAGTATTACACACACACACACACACACACACACACACACACACACACACACGGAACTTGTTTGGTGAG
Source organism: Coenobita brevimanus (assembly GCF_032717465.1). Taxonomy (NCBI): domain Eukaryota; kingdom Metazoa; phylum Arthropoda; class Malacostraca; order Decapoda; family Coenobitidae; genus Coenobita; species Coenobita brevimanus. Next base: position 3,224,131 of record NC_137059.1, read on the forward strand.
CTTCAGTTCCCAGAGGTCACAATAAACGATGCTTTCTGGCGCGTCCTCGTAACAAGTTGACCAGGTTGAGCTCCCCTTCAGGACGATTTCATGCTGCCTCTTTCTCTGTGATACTGCGTTTTTACTCTATTCTTGATGGAGAGGGACGCCTTCTTGCTGTGGCACTGGTATAACTGGGTGGGGAAACTGCCTGGTATACGAGCAACCTGTAACTACTTTCCCTATCCCCCAAAAGAAGATGGTGGACTGCAGTGGGACATCTTCAGCCAGCATTCCACTGGGTTCACATTTCAGATGAACCTGAGATTACAACTACAACAACAGCAACATCTACTTCTACTACTACTACTACTACTACTACTGCTACTACTACTACTACTACTACTACTACTATTATTTGCTGTGTCAGTGTGCCTTAATTCTGTACTTACACCAAATACGAGTATGCCTTCACTCCTACACCCAGATGTGTCTTTATTCCTACACCTCAACGTGCTTTAAATCCTACACCTCAATATCCTTTCAATCCTACACCCCAGTATACTTTAAATCCTACACCCAGTATCCTTTAAATCCTACACCAAATATAATACCAAGAACCTTTCCTCTTCACCACAAAATCGTCTTTCATTTCCTTCTTGCTTCCACCAAACGATTTTATTCATTAACCCCTTCACTTCTATACTTCTTTCACCTCAACTTGGCCTAGTGTTTTGTCCTTCTGCACCTTATTTCACGTAGCTCAGTGACAGACAATACCGTGGCTCTACATCCTTTTCATAGCACTTCTTCGTGACTAATAACAATCTTGTGTTAATCTGTTGTTACCAGTCAGCATTCAAGGTGAGGTGAGGGCCATTTTAGATCAAGTTAGAGTAAAATGAGTATAGATATTTTTCGAAAGGTTAATAGTTCCTCTGGGGAAGGAAGAATGAGGCAATGAAAGACGAGGAAAAATGAAGCAATTAAAGATGAACAGGAGACAATTAAAGACGAAGTAGAATGAAGCAATTAAAGACGAAGAAGAAGGAAGCAACTGTAGACGAAGAGGAGGCAATTAAAGATGAAGAAGGAAGAAGCAATTACAGACGAAGAAGAATGAAGCAATTAAAGACGAAGAAGGAAGAAGCATTTACAGACGAAGAAGAATGAAGCTATTAAAGTCGTCTGCGATTCAAGGGGTCGGTTCCAACATCCCGTCGAGCATAATGAGAGAGACGGAACCCAGCATAATGTGTTTACGATATCCCTGGACCGGATCCCCTAACATACTTAACAATCGATCTCCTAAGTGTGATTTGCAACTGCAGGAGGGACGAAGAGAGGAGGATTGAAGATAGTGCCCTTGTACGTTCTTCTTCGTGTAATAATATATCTTTGTTACGAATGCCAGTTAATTGTAAGGAATGTTCAAGGGGTGGGAAGGAGTGATCAGAAATGTCTCAAGGCTTTGGTTCCTCTTGCAAACCATCTTAGTTACAACCGGCAAATGATCTTAAGTTTGTTTTGCTGGAGGGAGAAAAAAGGAGCTCAGTAACTTGGCTCGTCAACTTTTTTTTCTTCTTCTAGCAAGAGTAAGACAAGGAGAGGGTAGTTAAAAAGAATTGTCATGTCTCTTGATCACACAAAAGCATATCTGGTTACTGGAGGCAAATGCTTGTAAGTTTGGTGGCAGATGCACGTAAGTTGGGTGGCAGATGCACGTAAGTGGGTGGCAGATGCACGTAAGTTTGTTTTGGGGGATGGACAAGGCGTGTGTTGAATTAATTATATCTCTTATTCTTCTACCACAAACGGATCCTAACTACTACTGGCCACTGATCAAATTTTTGTTTTGTGGGAAGGGGCAAGGAATTAAAGTGCGGAAGAATCTCATATCTCTTGTTCTCATAGCAAAAAGGACAAGGAAAGGGGAGCACAAAAACTTCCCATGCCTCTCGCGAAAACCAGATCTTAGTTACGAGTGTCTGTCGATCGTAAGTCTGTGTGTGAATCCAGGACCCCCTCCCAGGTGGCACAAACATGGCTGCTTTCTCTCGCCGTGTCCAGCCAGCGAGCCAGTCTTGAGGAGCACCCCGTCCTGTCTCACCTTCCGGCTTTTTTCTTTTTCTTTTTTTTCCTATAACGCACCTGCTTCCGTACACTGTTATTTTCGTACCTTTTTCATTGTTTTTGGATAATTGTTTGGTTTAGATGGTCATTTTTGGGCGTAATATACTTGTAATGTGGAATTTGGAAAGGACTGATGAGTGATATTAGGACGATGTTTTGAGGGTCTGAATGCGAGAGTGGCCAAGTATTTCTTTTTTTTTCTGTCATATCTCTGCTTTCATAGACGATAATTTTCACGTTAGTTTATTAGTTTTGGAGTACTTGTTTAATTTGGATGATATTTTTTGCGTAATATACCTTTTTTGAAGAAGAAAAATGGTGATATTTTGAAATTTGGAATGCAAGAGATGTTCATGTTTTTTGCTGCCATTTCCGCTGCCCTAGAGCACCATTCAGAATCCAGTTTGATAGTTTTGCTTTGTGATTTAATTAGAATTTCCGTATTTTGTGGAGTAAAATTCTTCCTATGAACTGTTTTGAGAGACAGTAACAACGCTTCAGTTTATAGTCGAGTCATTACGAAACTCTAACGTAAATTACTGAAAACTCACTGCTCTCTGCCTCGCTTCCTTTAGCAGTGAAGTGAATCAGTATTTATGTCAGCAACTGTACCTGTAATGTGTTGCTTTGAGAGGCTGTGGGTGATGGACAGGATGATTTGTTGAAAATCTGGAATGCGATGGTTGTCCAGTTTTAGTTTTAGTTTTGTTTTAGATCTATGCTTCCTTAGAGTATTTTTCCCACATTAACAAATTCAGACACACGCAACTGACCATTATTTAAAAACTGTACTTATAAATGACTAACATAAATGAAGTGCTACGAACTGTCCCGATCGTGAGTGTTGGCAGTTTGGGGTAGGATTTTAGTTAGTTAGAGAGAGAGAGAGAGAGAGAGAGAGAGAGAGAGAGAGAGAGAGAGAGAGTGTGTGTGTGTGTGTGTGTGTGTGTGTGTGTGTGTGTGTGTGTGTGTGTGTGTGTTTTATGTAAGGTACTCGCGGTATGGGGTTCTGAAAGACTCGGGATGTGATAAAATGACATTGTTTTGAAATTTCGAGTGCAAGAGTTGTCCACATTAGTTCGTTTACATTTTTCTGGCTTTTCTCCTTCACTGCAGTACCTTTATCACATCAGCTTAACCCTCTCACGGTCGGGATAACTCTAGTATTCCATTCCAGCTTACACCACACGATTTTATTCAGCTGAGGGACGGAATAGGAACCTGAGATTGGTACGGTCGTCTTTAACTCAATTTGGCTCATACTTTTGTCCTTTCGCAGCTTATTTCGCCTAGCTCAGTGGCAGGATAAGACAATACTATGGCTCTACATCTTTTCCCCAGCACTTCTTCGTGACTAGCGTTAATCTCTTGTTACAACACATTCTTCAAGATGGACAGATGGCAATTTTAGGTCGTTAGAGAAAAACGAGCATTATAGTTTTTTGGAAAATTCGATAGTATTCCACATCACTTCTTCATGACTAGCATCATAGTCTAGCGTTAAAATCTTGCTACAACTCAGCATTCAAGAGGGAGAGGTGGCAATTCTAGGACAAGTTAGATGAAAACGAGAACTATTAGTATTGCGCTAGAAATTACTGTAATATTACCCCGAGAGTTGTGTTGTGCTAGTAATTTCTGTAGTATTGAACCGAGAATTATTTGCGTTGCGCTAGTAATTTCTGCAGTATTGCAAAGAGAATTATTTGTGTTGTGCTAGTAATTTCTGCAGTATTGCAAAGAGAATTATTTGTGTTGTGCTAGTAATTTCTGCAGTATTGCAAAGAGAATTATTTGTGTTGTGCTAGTAATTTCTGTAGTATTGCACCGAGAACTATTTGTGTTGCGCTAGTAATTTCTGCAGTGTTGCACCTGTGTTGTGTTGCATTGAGAGGCTGGGGGTGTGATGGACTGGGCGGTGTATTGAGAGATAGGAATGCTAGTTGTCCAAGTTTTTGCTGCTGTCTCTCCCTCACGCACTGACTTGCTCAACCCTCTCTCTCTCTCTCTCTCTCTCTCTCTCTCTCTCTCTCTCTCTCTCTCTCTCTCACACACACACACACACACACACACACACAAACAGAAAGGGAGAGAGAAGCACATACACTTTCAGACACACAGAATTCCATACACACATTATACCACACAGTACATACACGAAGTTACAAGTTACAGCACACAGTCAAGCACATACACCCTCCACACACACACACACACACACACACACACACACACACACACACACACACACACACAGGGGGGGGAGGTTATGGGGGGACTACAAGAAACGTCAAAGGGCAGCTGCAAATCGCATCATATTCCCTCTAATCTACACCCACCGTAAAGTCTCTTGCGTTCTCTGGGGACGGTCACCACATACCCCTGAGGAAGATGACGTATTTGGGGTCCTTATTTTATGCCCATTTCGCCTGATTACGTATTATTCATCCCCATTACCTCCCCCCATTTCAATCAACCCCCACCTGAAGACGAAGACTGGGAGCTATGTTATGTGGGGAAGAAGTTAATGTATGCTGTGTTAAATCTTTTTGATATTTTTCTCCTATGCTGAATAAAATGGTCTGGAGATGGCAAAAATATACCCCAAAATAAATCGCCGGACTGAAGGGGTTAATTAGGAGGTTTCTTAACACTTCTTCCTAAGCGATTTAGTTTGACTTTTGAAGCGAGGGTTTTTTTTCTAGATTTTGTCCCTCTTTCTCCGCATCTCTCTCTCTCTCTCTCTCTCTCTCTCTCTCTCTCTCTCTCTCTCCATCATCTCTTCACACTACTACCTCTCCACTTCTGGGTCATCTCCACACTTTACAGTCTATGTCTACATCCTTTCACCCTTTTTTTTCCCTCCCCTTCTACATCTCTCCACACTTCTTATCTCTCCACTTCTCTCCACTTCTGAATCATCTCCACGCTCCACACTGCCCATAATCTGTCTTTATCTTTACATCTCTTCACACTTTCTTTCCTCTGCTTCCTCGCTCCACTCATCTCTCTCTCTCTCTCTCTCTCTGCTTCCATAATGTCCTCAACCCTTCCATTCTTCTTTACCTGTCTAAAATCAAAATAAAAAATTCATCCAGTATTACACAATGAATACAGAAGACATTGTGACATTAAAAAAAGAATCTTAATAAACGTTGACGCGGTTCTCAAGACGTTGTAAAGGAACTATTGAACGAAACAGTACATACACACACACACACATGATGAAAACAGATAAGATACAGTATGGCGGGGGTAACTATTGAAAATCTCGTAAATATTTTGTGAGCTGCTGGTGCCTGTGAATTATATACCTAGAGAGAGAGAGAGAGAGAGAGAGAGAGAGAGGGAGGGAGGGAGAGAGAGAGGGAGGGAGAAGGGAAGACGAGAGAAAATTACAACTTATTCCTTTTTCTCAAACTAGTAATGGAGAGCGAGAGAGAGAGAGAGAGATAGAGTTACACAGATACACAGACTATACGAATCTCATTCATCTGACCTAAATACTATTAATAGACAAACATTATTTCCTGGTTACAACGCGGTGTTCCGGGGAGAGAGAGAGAGAGAGAGAGAGAGAGAGGGAGCTGTTACCTAGATACTGAGACCACGCAAATCTTATATTCGCGTCGAGGTGGTCCAGTCTTAATAATAATAGAATTCCCTATGCCCTAGTCTGAGAGAGAGAGAGAGAGAGAGAGAGAAGGGGGGGAAGAGAAACCCAATACTTATCTTTTACTCTCCAATCAATATTACCCTCGAACTAGATGACATTCTTTTTATTCTTACTCCTTCCAGACGATTTTCTTCACCATAAGGAAAGCCTCTCTTACTAAAGGACTTACAAATCCTCTATGTATGCCTTCAAGCACGAAAAACATCTAAGCTGAGTAAAATCGTCCGGAGAAGAATAGAATTTAATAAAAACTAGACAGACGGAATTTGCTAACAGTTCCATAAAATGTCATAGTAGCTGTTTCTAATATTTTATCCCAATTTTGGCTAAGCACATGATCCGCTTTCTCTCGGACGTGTATAACAGGCTAGAGGGCACACTCAAATCGAAATCGCGCCGGACCGAAACCGCGTTGAGCCGAACAGAGCTGGTGCTTTTGTTGGAATGGTTGTTTTAGCGTCTGATGGTTCCACGTGTGTGTGTGTGTGTGTGTGTGTGAGAGAGAGAGAGAGAGAGAGAGAGAGAGAGAGAGAGAGACCTCGTGTGTGTGTGTGTGTGTGTGTGTGTGTGTGTGTGTGTGTGTGTGTGTGTGTGTGTGTGTAATTCCTGACCCTTCTTTTTACATATTTTAATCTATGAGAAAACTTTAAAGGCCTAATTTGAAAATCTGACAAAGGTAACAGGAAATTTGACCATCGAAAACATACACTCAGGTAAATTCCAGGTAGACACGGGGATAAAATCGCGAGGGACTGGCAAGGAGGGTCGAGAATAAGAATAAGAATATCAACACCAAGAAGAGGGAGAAAAGGAGGACCATTTTAATTTTAGGGAAGATAATGACGTACCTGTATGTGTGTGTGTGTGTGTGTGTGTGTGTGTGTGTGTGTGTGTGTGTGTGTGAGAGAGAGAGAGAGAGTGAGAGAGAGTAGTTCCCTAGAGGCAGTGTGGTGTGCTTCCCTTGAGTGGCCGATGGACTAATAATATATACTGTTTATACCCAGTTGTGGTTTACTGTATATTAACACGTGTGTATGCCCCTCCATTCCCCAGCCCTGCCCCCCTGACCCCCCCATTCCTCCATCCCTCTCTTCCCCCTTACGACCCCCGCCCAGCTGTGTCGGGGGGTCAGGGTGTACTGCGTGGGTGGGGTGGCTTTGCGGGAGGTGGGTGGTGGGTGAAGGGGAGAGAGTGAGAGGGAGGGAGGGGAGAGCATGAGGGAGAGAGGAAGAGCGTAGGGAAGGAAAGACAGGGAGGGTAGCAGGCAGGGAGAGAGAAAATGAGGGAGGGAGTGAGTGGGGAGGGTGAGAGAGGGAGGGAGGGTGGAATGAAGGTAGAAAGAGAGTGGTATGGTGATGGTGAAGGGGAGGGAGTTGGAAGAGAGGGTGGGGAGAATGGGAATGAGGGTGGGAGAAAGTGAAGGGGAGGGAGAGAAAATGACAGTGAAGTGTGAGAGTGAGTGAAAAGGGGGAGAGAGAAAAAAGGAAGGGAGAGAGAGAGGGTGAGCGTGGAGAGAGAGAATCACTAAAACAAAGAGGGCCGTCTTCTTGTGAACTTAAGTTCTGTGTCACCTCTTAGCGATTTATTTTGCACATTACACCTTAACCCTTTGGCCGCATCGATAAAACACAAAAAGATATGCAGGCGTAATAGGCAAAATAAATCGCTGAGGAAGAGATGTTACGTAAGCTCATATAAGTAAAAAAAAACACACACACACACACACACACCTTTTGTATCGTCATATATCATCATCATCATCATCATCATCATCATTCAGACCTCTTCCCCACCATAACACACAAGAAGCCATAAAGAAATATCAAGCAAAATAAATCGCCGAGCAAGGGGTGTTACGTAATCCCCGCCTTAGCCAATAACCGCCTTTAGTCTCTCTTTTACGACTTGTTTTTGATAATTGGCGCGCAAACGGACAGCATTATGGCGACTTGAACTCAGATTTACGACATTAAATTCCAAGTGAAGCTCCACCAACGATGTCCTTGTGTTATTTTGGCGCCCTTAGGTACAGTTACGTAATATTTTGTTTGGATTTTGTGTACGTGAACTGAATTTCCTGTGGAGTTCGTTAATAAATAGCAAATGCCCTGTACAGTGAGGAAATAAATAGCAAATGCCCTTCAGAGTAAGAAAATATAGAGGAAAAGCAACAGAGGCTAGTCAGTTATATAGCAGATGCCCTGAGAAGTAAGAAAATGTCAAATGTCCTGAAGAGAAAGAATATATGCAGTAAATGCCCTGTGGAGTAAGGAAATATACAGCAAATACCCTTTTCGTTGACTAATCGTACAGTTTTGACTCGACAATTTCTCTCTCTCTCTCTCTCTCTCTCTCTCTCTCTCTCTCTCTCTCTCTCTCTCTCTCTCTCTCTCTCTCTCTCTCTCTCTCTCGAAGTCAGATTAATATTTCTTATCTTGCGTCTGACAGTTTCTCTCAAGCTCTTCTTCCCCAATAACCTTTCTCTGTTTATCATTTATCTTTGCATCTTTTCACACTTAGCCTAATCTCTCTCTCTCTCTCTCTCTCTCTCTCTCTCTCTCTCTCTCTCTCTCTCTCTCTCTCTCTCTCTCTCTCTCTCTCATACACATGTGGGTGAGAAATATGGCATCCTGAGTCACGAAGGGTGGGTGAAAAGAGTGGGTTTGGACGGGAACAGCTGGGTGCAAAAACAGAGGAAGTGGGTGTCTGAGTTGGGGTGAGTTAGTGCTCCTGTATTGCTGGGGGAAGCGCTTTTTGAGAGAGAGAGAGAGAGAGAGAGAGAGAGAGAGAGAGAGAGAGAGAGAGAGGGAGGGAGGGAGAGAGAGAGAAGGATAGGTAGGTAGATAATTTGGTGTGGATGTGGATGTGTAATGTGGGTATGAACATGGATGAAGGAGTATGTCCATAGGTGTAAATCTACAAGATGAGGGAGGGTGTACTAATACGTGTGAGTGTAAATGGGTGTAGAAGGAACTGGGTGTAGATGCAGCTAGGGAAAGGGTGTTGCTAAGTGTAGATGGCTGTCGGCGGGTGTGCCTTAGTAATGATATATATAGAGAGAGAGGTCAGGATGTGTGGAACTGGGTAAGGATGTAGCTAACTAAATGAGGGTGTATAGGGAATTATAAAGGTGTGGATAGCTGTGAGAGAATGTAGGCAGCTAGATAGAGATGTATGTGCCTGGAAAAGAAGTTAGAAAAAGATTGATATAACGTAATGATATGGAGTGTCTAAAGGTAGATGGGAATGCCGGTGCGTGACGTAAGTAAACGAGTATTAGGTAAAACAGTATGAACAGTGTTGGTGGATATCGGTATGTTGTTTTTTGCAGGCAGGTGTAGGAAGGTGGATGAGGTGTTGGTGTAGCTGGGTAAGGAAGGTGGAATGGGGACAGAGAGAGAGAGAGAGAGAAGAGAGAGAGGGAGGGGAGGGAGGGAGGGAGGGAGAGAGACGCAGAACCTTCCAATTTTCAGTAGTTTACTCCAAGCACAATACTAGAAAAAGAAAATAATTACCTGAACTCACCTGCTCATTTTACTGATCATCTGCCAGGCAAAATTCTTTGTCCTAAGGGTGCCACAAACCAATGAGAGAAGACAGACAGAGAGAGAGAGAGAATGAAATTTTAAGAAGAGGCAAACGACTTAACAACACAGACGAGCTAATTACACAACGAATAAACAGCACAGGCAACGAACAAGTTAATAAGATACTCATTACTGAACCTTCAAATTTTAAATACTCTTTCACTGACCACCTGCCTGTTAAAACTTTGTGCCTGTGTCTCAATGGTGTCGCGAAACAGGTGTGTACCAGACAAGATGTTGCTCCGGACGCCACTCCTAAAAATATACGCCAGTCAGGGGTGTCCAGAACTGGCTCTCTCTCTCTCTCTCTCTCTCTCTCTCTCTCTCTCTCTCTCTCTCTCTCACGAATGAACGAAGGCAGCGTTTGACAGAAAGTAATTACCGGTATTAGTTTATATTTGCAAGTTGTGTGGCAATTTTTAATGTGAGACGATACTGAGCATTCTCTCTCTCTCTCTCTCTCTCTCTCTCTCTCTCTCTCTCTCTCTCTCTCTCTCTCTCTCTCTCAACAGACAAAATTCTAGCTTGCAGGTAGACAGTAGTTGCAAGCTCAGTTAATTTATTTAGCTGTAAATTATCATTGGAACGCTAGCAAATTTTAGTACGATCATTAAAAGAAGCGCACTGACAGAAGGAATGTCTCTCTCTCTCTCTCTCTCTCTCTCTCTCTCTCTCTCTCTCTCTCTCAGAAGATTAATGAAGACAATTTCTAACCCATTTAGCGCAAAGCCAGCAAGCGATCACGTTTTCCGCATACGAATTAGCTCTGGATGCGCATATATATACAACTGTTTGCGGGAAATACAGCACATCCGCCCTGCAAGACGCACCCATGTAGGGCTGTGAGAAAGTGTGTACAAAATGCGGCCGAGATGTGTAGAACCGACTTGGAGCCAATTCAAGTCCAGAGAGAGAGAGAGAGAGAGAGACGGGAGGAAGAGAGGGGGGGAAAGCGAGGGAGATTCACAGACCTTGCTTTCATTTCTCTGTAGTCTGAGTGAATAATTAAAGAAGTTCAAGAAGAGAATAGTGGATGGTGGACAGAGAGAGAGAGAGACAGAGAGAAAGAGAGAGAGGGAGGGAGGGAGGGAGGGAGGGAGAAAGAGTTAATCCCAGGCACATAAATTTAAAGTCTGAATGAAGTCGCTTTTGACATTAGGAAGCTGACGCCACCACAAGCTTATGTGCAGTTGTTCCTGTACACACCTGGGGGTTGAGAGAGAGAGAGAGAGAGAGAGAGAGAGAGAGAGAGAGAGAGAGTGAGAGGGGTGGAAGGTTGTAGTGAAGAAAAGAAGAGAGAGGGGAGGACGGAGGGATTTTTCTTGAGACAGACAGAGAGACAGACAGACAGAGACAGAGACATATAGCTTTCACGAATTCTGTTAAGACAAGAGGTTTTTTTCTTTCACTGTCACGTCGACTATACCCCTTTCACCTTAACTTGGCCCAATTTTCGTCCTTTTGCATCCTATTTCACGTAGCCCAATGGTCAAAAAAGACAATGCTAAAACTCTACATCCCTTCCATAGCACTTACTCGTGACTAGCATTACTTTTTAACTTTCAACCCTCTATTTCACCTCAATATTCAAGATGGAGAGAAGGTAATTTTAATCCAAGTTAAAATATGAAGAGTACTGTCCAATCACCAGCGTAATTGGCTTGTTAGGAGAAAGTAGAAGCAGTTTACCGGATCCAGGAAGTGTAATGTAGGTTGAAGAGAAGAGTTTGCGGTATTTAATCTGTATATAAAAACTTGCATTTGGCCTGCGGGGACATTTTTATAGCTCAAGATTGTTATTCGGAGACGAAGGAGGTTAGGGTGGAGAGGGAGACACACACACACACACACACACACACACACACACACACACACACACACACACACACACACACACACACACACACACACACACACACACACACACACACACACACACACACACACACACACACACACACACACACACACACACACACACACACACACACACACACCATAGCACGTTTCTTTTTGACGAAAATCCCCAACCCTTCAGCTTGGTTGATGGCCTGCCAAAGTTTGGCTGGAAGGCCCACTTGACTATACTCCGTTCACTTTAACTTGGCCTAGATTCGTCCTTTGGCAGTTTGTGTCGCGCAGCTCAGTGGCAAAAGACAATATTACGGCTCTGCATCCCATCCAGAGCACTACTTCGTGACAAGCATCATATTTTAGCGTGAATCTATTGTGACAACCCAGCATTCAAGATGGAGGGATGGCAGTTTTAGGCCAGGTTAGAGTGGGTATAGTAACCAAGGAGACTCTTTATCGAATTTCATGCAACCCCAAAATAATTTCAAAGTTATGGGAGTGGTCCAGTTCCACCAGGTGAGAACAGACAGGTGATATTTTTATTATTTTTATTATTTTGGCAACTGGTTTACTCGACAGGCAAAACTTCAGGTGCGTTTCTGATCGGGAAAGGAGATGGTGCTCTGTGAATGGTTAGACAATTCGGCCATCTTGGTTACAGGCTTACTCCTTCATGTGTTGGGGAGAATCTAGACACTTCCGCCATCTTGGTTACAAATACCTGAACAATACCTGAACTTATGTCTTTTTTAGATGCCATAGGAAGTTTCCCAGCACTTGCTTCTCAGTTTTTTTTTTTTTTTTTTTCATATTATACCTCAGCATTTTTTGTGTGTGCTGTTAGTATCGTTTTAATATCATCAGAGTTTGCATCACTAACTCACAAGTGAATAATGAGGCGTAATATTCAGAATAAATCGCTAAGGAGGAGGTACTTAGGCTGCTGTGTCATGCTTGGAGAGGAACCCGAGGACTCTCTCTCTCTCTCTCTCTCTCTCTCTCTCTCTCTCTCTCTCTCTCAGGCACAGAGGGTGTTATTCCTGGCAGACGCCTCTTCGGAAAGTCCCTCTTCATTCACCCCTCCCCACCCCTCCCTGTCCTCTCAATCCACCCCTCCCCTCCCACCACTGCTCTCCCCATCCCACCCCAACCATCCCTTGCCCTGCTCTCCCCTGCCCATCTCCTACCCTACCCTGTCATACCATACCCTGCCCTGCCCTGCCATCTATTACCCTGTCCTCCGCTCCTCTGCCCCCCCCTTCCCTGCCCTACTCTGCACCACCATACCCTGCCCTGCTCTACCCAATAGTACCCTCCCCTTACCCACCGTCTTCAAATACCCTGCTACTTTACCCAGACCTCCCTTGCCATTCCTTGCCTTACCCTCCCCTCCCCTGCCTTCTTTTACCTTGTCTTTCCCTCCTCTCCCATTCCCTGCCTTACCCTGCCATCATCTTGCCCATCCCCCCTTTGCCTCCCTTCCTCCGCCAGTCTCTGCCCTGTCTCTCCCTCTCCTGCCATCTCCCAACCCTGCCTTTCCCTTCTCGCCTCTACCCTTCCCTCCCCTTCCCTCCTCTAACCTTCCTTTCCCTCCCCTCCACTACCCTTCCTGCCCTCTGACCTCTTGTCTTGTCTGCTCCGCGGTGAAAAATGAACGCAGCTAAAAACCCGTTTGTTGAACCGCCTAATTCATTTAACCTTTCACTGCCACGATGTCTTTTTATATTTTGTGTTAGGCTTGTGAGGTGCAGCCAGGATTCCGGTGGCTGGGATGGTGCTGTGGATGAGTATGTGGCCCATTCCACTCCATATGCTGGTGACTGGTCTTTCATGCTTTCTCTTTCCTTGCTTCTAGATCCCGCCTCAGCCCATTCTTAGGTGGGAAAGGGGTCAGAATGATGATGATGATGATGGTGATTTTGGATACCCCCGAAGCGTTTATATAGCGATGGCATCTGTAGGCCAAGTTAGAATAAAAGGAGTATAGTATAATTCCTCTATTTTATTCAGTTTAGTTGAAATTTTTTGAACTGGGGTGTGTTCGATATACCATTATTGAACCTTCGTCAAAAATAAAATCATTGAAAAAAATAGTGAGTTTAAAATGGCGTAATGGGAGTGAAGGGGTGATCTTTCAAGTTGCAAAGTCAGGGGGGTCGTTCATCCTCTCTCTCTCTCTCTCTCTCTCTCTCTCTCCCTTCACCATTGTCTGCGTCCCTACTCATGGAGGATCTTAAGTAATATGTAAGTTAAATACGTTTTCATAACAGTTTATTTTTGTCATAGATGTTCGTTTTGTTTTTTTCGATTTTTATCACTGTAATATTCACTTTTTTTTTCAGTGTATGGTTAGTGACTCAGGGAAAATTAGAAAATAAATAGTAGTAGTAGTGGTAGTAGTAGTAAGAGAAGGAGGAGGAGTTATGGTGGTAGTAACAGTAGTAGTGGTGTAGTCATGATGGTAACAGTAGCAGCAGCAGTGGTTGTAGTAGTAGTAGTAGTCGTGGTGGTGGAGGTAATAGTAGTAGCTGTAATAGTAGTAATAGTAGTAGTAGTAGTAGTAGTAATAATAATAATAATAATAATAATAATAATAATAATAATAATAAGCAAGCTTTAACCCTTGCCATCAGAGGACACGTATTTTGTCATATATTCTTGCTACCACCAGACGATTTTATTCATCCAGAGAGAGAGAGAGAGAGAGAGAGATTGTAAAAATAGGCTAATGAAGGGTATATCTAACCCCCTCAGTTCGAAAATCATATTCTAAGCTGAAAGAAATCGTCTGGAGATAGGAAACAAGATTGTAAATACGTCTTAAGGTTGAATGGGTAAATTTAAGAAGGTTTGTAAATATGGAACTTGCTCTCCGCAGTACAATGAAAGTTAAATATCCAAACAGGTTGGTAATTATAAATATTATCTTGCCCCATGTGCGCCGTTCCCTCCTTCCCTCTCTGTTTTTCGCCCCTTCTCCCTCTCTCTCTCTCTCTCTCTCTCTCTCTCTCTCTCTCTCTCTGTGCGAGTGTGTGTGTATGTGTGCCCAACGCATCGCCTCCAGCTACTTCGGGTGTCGGGTTATGGGCACGTCTGCTTGCCATCCCCCTCCCCCCTTCTCTCTCTCTCTCTCTCTCTCTCTCTCTCTCTCTATCCTTCCATACTCCTCATTTCTTGATCTTCCCATTTTCTTCCCTACTTCTTCGTAGCTCGTTTTCTCTCTCCCTCTTCCCTCTCTCTCTCTCTCTCTCTCTCTCTCTCTCGGTCCATCCCTGTTTCACTTCTTCCTTTCTCCCTGTTCCTTACACTCCCTTCCTCCCTTTTCCTCCCTCTCTCCCTTTTTCCCTCTTCTCCTTCTCTCACTTTCTTCAGCACAATCACTTGGGGTGTAGGGTTATGGGCACGTATGCTTCTCTCTCTCTCTCTCTCTTTCTCTCTCTCTCTCTCTCTCTCTCTCTGTATATATATATTCATTCTCTTCATTTAGTTTCTTTTCTCCTATTGCCCCTGTTCGTCCAGTAGTGTAAAAGGGAAACTAATTGTAAACAAACTACTGAGGATTGTATTAAAAAAGAAAGGAATTTTCCGAAAGAGATCCTTGTGTAGTAGATATGCATTCATCCAGACCTTCTTTTATTCATCATTCCCTCTCATTCACCTTCATTTTCACCTCCAATCACATAGAGGCGATAATCCACACTATCTTTCCCTCCATTTTCATCCTTGCAGTTTTCTCCCTTTCATACCTTCCCTGTCTTCATCTTTCTTCATCATTCACTCTTATACACCTTCATCTTCACCTCCGATCACATAGAGGCGACCATCCTATCACCGTTTCCCGCCATTTTGGCCCTTCCCTGCCCCCATCCTCCCTTTAGATGAATGCTGAGGGTGGAGTACTTTCGCGTCCGTATCCGTGCGTACCCTTGGCGTTCACAGCATGCAGACCGCGTACGTATGCAGACACCACCCACCCACGGACGTCTGCTGTTGCTGCTGCACTTCTCGCGTACTCTTTATCTCTCTCTCTTTTCTCTCTCCTCTTTACATGTTTTTTTCTCTCCCATTCACACTCCTATTAATTCTTCTTGCTTCGTTCTCGTCCTCTTCATTGCCTTTGTTGTTGTTCTCCTCTCCCTCTCTCTCTCTCTCTCTCTCTCTCTCTCTCTCTCTCTCTCTCTCTCTCTCTCCCATCCTCCTTCCAGTGTTTTTCCTTCTCTCCCTGGGCTCCTCTTCCTTCTCCTCTCTTTCTCTACTCTTTCCTTCACCTCTCCCTATCTCCTTTTCATCTTTCCTCTTCATCATCTTTCCTAATCCAACGCATACACTCTCTCCTGCTCCTCCTCCTTCTCTTCTCCTGCTTCTGCTCCTCCTCCTCCTCCTCCTCCTCCTCTCTCCATCCTGCCTTTCTTTCCTCTCATATCTCTTCTCCTTTCCCCCACTTCTCTCACCTTAACCCTTCGAGTGTTCATTTCCGTCTTTCCTCTCTCTCTCTCTCTCTCTCTCTCTCTCTCTCTCTCTCTCTCTCTCCCTCATCTTCTTCTTCATGGATAATTAAACAGATAGACAGATAAAGAGATAGACAGGCAGACAGATTGATAGATAGATAGATAGATAGATACCCAAGCATACCAGACAGCATATCACAACTTTCAAACAGACGTGCCATTCCTGTCTTTAAATTTCATCTCTTCCCAAATTGCATCTACCTCTTTATCTATCTGTCTATCTACCTACTTTAATGTCCACCTGGGATTTTTATTATTATTATTTTTACATGTCCAAACTCTTTATTTATTTATTTTTTTATTTATATCTTATTTAATACGACGACCTAAAACTGCCATCTCTCCATCTTGAATACTGAGCTGTGGAAAGAGATTGACACTAGAATATGCTGCTAGTCACGAAGAAGTGCTATGGATGTAGAGCCGTAGTACTGTCATATTCTGCCACTGAGGTATGTGCAATAAGTTTCAAAGGAAAAATTCTGGACCAAGTTAAGGTAAAAGGACTATAGTTTATCGTCATTATCTCCAGAGGGATTTATTCAACTTTTTGTTAGGCAAAGAAGAAGGAACCCAAGGCCTACTCTCTTGTACTGAAGGGGTCAGTGAAGGCTGTATCTAACCCTTCCAGTTCCCAGACTCTCTCCCTGACTGAGAGAAATCGTCTGGAGAGATAATATGTAAAATGAAAAAGGCATCATCTTTCTATAGAGGCGTTTGGATATTAACATTTTAAATTAGTTTTTATCTTTTACAAATTGTTTACTGTCTATCTGTATGTATCTACCTCTCTATCTGTCTATCCATCTATTTAACTATCTGTCTGTCTATCTATTGGTCTATCTATTTATCTATTCACCACTGACCCCACCACCCAACTACTTAGCAACCTACATAACTACTTTCATATCCTCATTGCTATTCCGTTCTTGTATCTGTCTATCTATCTGTTTATCTATCTATCTATCTATCTACCTACCTACTTATCTATCTATCTATCTACCTACCTACTTATCTATCTATCTATCTGTCTGTCTGTCTGTCTGTCTATCTATTTATCTGTTCATCTACTTGTATGTCTGTCTATCCATTAATCCATATATCCATATATTTACATATCCATTTAACAGTCTACACATCCATCTATCTATCTATCTTCCTGCCTACCTGCTGATCTGTCTATCTATCTATCTTCCTGCCTACCTGCTGATCTGTCTATCTATCTATCCATCTATCTGTCTGTCTCTCTATCTGTCTATCCATCCATCTAACCAACCATTCATCCTTCCATCCATCCATCTACCTACCTTCCTACCGATCTATCCAACTATCAGTTTATCTATTATTAATCTACCTGGCAACCTACCTATATCTTTCTATCTATCCATCTATCTGTCTGTCTGTCTACCTGTCTGTCTGTCTATCTATCTATCTATCTATTCAACACACAGCCATACCACCCGCCCAACGAGTCACTTTACGAGCCAGACCGTGTACCCTGAGCGAGTGGAAATACTTTCTTTAGTGTTGCATGGCCCTGCTTGCAACACCCCATGCAACACCCCACCCCATGCAACACCCCACCCCATGCAACACCCCACCCCATGCAACACCCCACCCCATGCAACACCCCACCCCATGCAACACCCCACCCCATGCAACACCCCACCCCATGCAACACCCCACCCCATGCAACACCCAACCTCATGCAACACTCAACCCCATGCAACACCTCACCCATCCAACACCCCACCCATGCAACACCCCACCCCATCAACACCCCACCCCATGCAACACCCCACCCCATGCATCACCCCACCCCATGCAACACCCCACCCCATGCAACACCTCCCTCACTGCAACCTGCAGGCTAGTCAGGCGATTCTTGCAATTAACTTAAATGGGGAGGAAGAGAGATGAGAAGAGAAGCTATCTTCCTCTTCCTCCTCCTCCTCCTCCTTTTCTTCTTCTTCTTCGCCTTCTTCTTCTCCTCCTCCTTCTTCTTCTTCTTTTTCTTCTTCTTCTCCTCCTCCTCCTCCTTCTCCTCCTCCTCTCTTCCTTCATCATCCTACTCCTGGTCTTCATCACCACCATAGGCCTCTCTTTCTCCTCCTGCTCTTCCTCTTCTTCCTCCTCCTCCTCCTCCACCTCCTCCTCCTTTTTCTCTTCCTTCTCTCTTTCTTTTACTTTATCATCATCATCATCATCATCATCCTTCTCCCAGTCATATCCAACACCATCGGCCTCTCCTCTTCCTCCCCCTCCTCCTCTTCCTCTTCCTCTTCCTGACTCCCAAGAAGCGCTGATGTGTTGATCTTTCGCCTACACATTAGTCACCCCTATCTGATAAGGCCTTGAGCTACCGTCATACCCAAGCACCTATTCCTTAGCGATTTATTTAGAAAACTACCCATTAGCATCCTCGTTTTCCCATATATTTTTTAAGTCTGCATAGATTGCATAAATAAAACACATACAGTAACGGGGCGGCATCAGATATAAACCACTTAGGAAGAGGTGTTAAGTAAGCTTCCTGACGGCACCGAATTACCGCTTTTTTCTGTCTCTCTTCCTGAGAAAATAAAAACACTTACGACAGGGCCTGGTGTTGATCGTAAGAGTTGCATGTTGAC
>NC_137059.1:3250000-3435000 GCF_032717465.1 Coenobita brevimanus
ACATCATTTTCAGGTGATTATGAAACGGAGTTTAAGCGACGTCCTTTGAATGTCATGGAGTCGCGGGCAGGAGGGAAAAAAAAAATTAATGTGCCGCGTTTGTGATCAGTGGGTGCGTAAGAAATATTGTGGTATTAGAGGTAGGCTGCAAAATAATGTTGCCTTTGAGTGTGTGGTATACGAAGGAAAGAATATAGAAGGAGAGAGGTGGGAAAGGATTATTCTTGCTGGAGAATTTCTTCAGTGTGTGGTGTTTTGTTCAGTAAGATGGTAAAGGATTCATCTTGTCGGAGTGTCTCTTGAATGTGTGGAGGAGCTTCGTTATTTAGGGGACATGATATATTGTGTAGACGGGACTGGAGCCAGGTTGATTGCAAGGGTAATGAGTGGTTGGAGGAAGTTTAGGGAGTTGTTACCTCTCGTGGCATTGAGAGGGCTCTCCTTGTGTGCTAAGGGGTCCTTGTATGCATCATGTGAGGAATGTAATTTTGTACAGTAGTGAGACCTGGACAGTAAAGGAGGATGTTCGTAGGCTCAAACGTACAGAAATGACAATGATTAGGAGGATGTGTAGTGCGTCCTTGAATGCGAGGCCTGGGGGAGTTAGGATTTCGAATGCAGAGTTAAGAGGAAGAATGGGACATGAGTGTATTGGTGCTGTGATGAGAAGGGGTAGAGTGAGATGGTTAGAGCATGTTGAGAGGATGAAGGATGACAACTGGGTGCGGAAGGTGAGAAGTGTGAGCGTTGGGGTAGGATTTGAGAGGCAGACCGAAAGAGACCGGGGACGAGGTCATAGAGTGTGACCTCAGAGATAAGGGACTGAACAGGGAGGCTGCCAGAGATCGAACAGCGTGGACAGCTGCTATTAGGTGACCAAGGCCGACGCATGGAAGCATATTGGAGTCTTTATAAACGATACGATGACATCAATAACATACGAAACGATACTGAGGTGTAATGTTCAGAATAAATCGCTGAGATAAAGGCGTTACGAGAATTCCAAAGCCACTTAGAAGAGGGGTAAGGCACACTGCTGTCACATAAGGCTGGAGGGGGAGAGATTGGGTGTCGTAAGGGGAGGGGGGGCAAGCAGGGAGGGAGGCGAAGGAAGGGGGGAAAGCGATGGCGGGCGATGAGGAGGGAGAGTGGGCGGGCAGGAAGGCCGGTGGAGGGGGAGGGAGCGTGCAGCCAGTCGTTGTGATAGGGAGAGGGAAGGGAGAGAGAGTTGGAGGAAAGGGCGGGAGGGACTGAGGGATGGAGGGAAGAGGGAGAGAGTGAGGGATGGAGAGACTGAGGGATCAAGAGAAGAGAGGGAGAGACTAGGGATGTGAGGAATGGGGGAAAGGGAAGGGGAGACAGAGGGATGAAGGGAAGGGAGGGACAAATTGAATCATGGAGGAAAGGGAAGTAGACAGAGTGATGGTGGTGTTGGTGATGGTGGGAAGGTGAGAGAGAGAGAGAGAGAGAGAGAGAGAGAGAGAGAGAGAGGGGGGGGGGGATGGAAAGAGAGACAGGGATGGTGGGAAGGGAAGGAGAGAGGGAGATGAGGGATGGAGGAAGGGAGACTGAGGGAGGGGAGGGGGAGAGACTGAGGGAAGAGAAAGTGAAAGAGACTGAGGGAAGGGAGAGGAAGCGAGGCAGGGATGGAGGGGGCAGAAAGATTGAAGAATGGAGGGAAGAAAGGGAGACTGAGGGAAGGGAGGGAGGAAGAGACTGAGGGGTGGGGGGAAAGGAGGGAGACAGATTGGTAGTGGAGGGAGGGAGGGTAGGGGAAGAAAGAAGTGGGGTGACTAGGTGGGGTATGGGCGGCATATCCTCACGCCTGGTCCTGTGCTGCCTTGCATTCTCCAGGAGGTAGCAGTTTTTGTTAAGCCCCGCGCGCCCGGCCAGGCTCCTCACACCGACAAAACCTCGCCAGGGCTACAGAGTGAGGTAGCTGCACTGTGTTGCAAGATCAATAAGTTAGGATGGTGATGGCATTCCCAACAAATTAGTTTAAAATGAAAGTATCAAGCATACAGACCAATTACGTTCGAGCAGAAGGTGTCATGTACAAGAGATTTCATATAGAATAAATATAAAAATCGTAGGGGTTTGGGTATGAGTAGCTTTTGCGTCGCCCTGTATGAAGGCTTCTAGGCCAGGCTGTATGTCTGCCATATCATGCAGGGGCCAAGGAAAGCACGCCTCCCATTTATTTTGCAATTATCTGAAGGACTGGGATAGTATTTGTTCCTTCTCACTTAGAAATTGTTGAGGACTTTTAGCCACACATTCACAGCTTGAGATGAAAACAATCCGATCAGAAATAATGAAGATATTGCGCGCAACGCAAAGGAGTGCCAACCGTATGGCAACACCTACTAGGCCAAGCTAACGGGGAAGATCTTGCAAAAACTGGCTATCCTGGCAGCCGGGTATGTTTTTCAAAATATACCCTTTTTTATAGTCATATACGAGACGCAAATCGGAGTGTGTTTACATACGAAAACTAATGAAATAGGCCATACAAGTAATTAGTACTTAGGTCTAATGGCGTTGAAACAATGCTCCAAGTTGCAGTGTGGAGACATGTTATAAGGACGCTGGTCAACTACATTTTCAATGGAAGGTATGAATTTAATGCACTATAGTTTGGCCGCTCTTAATATCTAAAGCAATATAATGGTGCTACGTAATGGTGTGTAGTATTTTTTGATTCATATGTAAAATGATAAAAGTATATGGAGGATATTT
Organism: Coenobita brevimanus; assembly: GCF_032717465.1. Taxonomy (NCBI): domain Eukaryota; kingdom Metazoa; phylum Arthropoda; class Malacostraca; order Decapoda; family Coenobitidae; genus Coenobita; species Coenobita brevimanus. Next base: position 3,252,740 of record NC_137059.1, read on the forward strand.
AGTTCGCTGTTTAATTATTCATGTGCACACGCAAGTCGAGACTACGACTTCTCATGCCCGCATTACACATTCAGTGCTAGAATGGCATATGTAACAGCACTTCTTTTGTACAAATTGATGGTACAAAATACATTGCTAAACATCAATATCATGCCATACAATACACAAAATACTGTAAAGGTTAATTCTCTACTGTCATGGGTCTGAGAAAAAAGGTACATTAAATATTAGCGCTGTTAGGATCTGTCAACTCTAGCAAGAACCATCGGCTCAGTCGAGGAGGCTGGAGGAGACAAGCTGCGAAGAACACGGCGGAAAGGAGCACGAAGCTTGCGTAAGTTTCATGCTATTTTTGCTTGTAATTGGCTGTGTTGATCGCCATACTATATAGAATCTACATTGTAAAGGTACAGGGGTCACGGTATTAGTAAATGTTAATGTGAAAACTGCGACACATGGCTTTAAAGTGCATTTGTAAGTGTGGTGGGGAATGTTTTGGGTAGCCTGGCGGCCATCTTGGCGTTTGAAGGAGGGGTGGCGGGCTGGTGGCGGGCTGCGCGTCTTGCATGTCACCAGGGCGGCACCCACCCCACCACCAGTACCTTGCCAGGCGTCTGGTATGGGCATCGTGCCCTTGCCTTCCGTCGGTAAGACTTGTGTATTGAGTAGTGCAATGTTGTGAGTGATGCTGAATGTAATTAACGAGAAACATTGGACTAAAATACGAGTCGTACCTACCGTAGTAATAATTTGCGGAGTTTGTGAAGGCGATTAAGTTTTCTAAGGCAAAGCTACTCTGTTTGTGAAATAACACTTATACTGTACATATATCTGTGCGTCCCTATCGGTGACAGGAAATCGAAGGTGCAATATCAGTACCTGGGAGTGGCACTGCGTAACCTGGCCTGACACTCCTGCCGCTTCGCTGTTAGGCTTACGTTGCTGGCACGCACTGCATCCACACCACTGATGTAACGGCTTATGATTGGTGGCATCAGTGGACAGTACCGAGTTGGAGATGATGATGACAGGCTCTGAAATCTTGAGAAAGTTTTGCTGAAATTGAAATATCTTGATCGTCTGTCTTAGATAATTATTGTAGTTGCTGGTGATGTGAAACAGTAATTCCCAGTGCACCATGTGTACTTATGTCATTTGTGTGCAACTTTCCTTCACCATAACCAAGCTTCAGTAACCCAAGTGCCTGAAAAATTCATGTAAACTTAATGTTACTGCCAGGTAAGATCAGTCGCTTCAGTTAACTGGCAGCCTGTAATGCACAACAATAATTTTCAGCTATTATTTGATTGCTGAAGCTCCCCATAGGGTGAATTTTCCTTCGCCATAACCAAGTTTCAGTGACCCAAGTGCCTGAAAAATTCATGTAAACTTAAGTGTTTGCTGCCAGGTAAGATCAGCCACTTCAGTTAACAGGCAGCCTGTAATGCACAAGAATAATTTTCAGCTATTTTTGATTGCTGAAGCTTCCCATAGGGTGAATATGATATAGATCGCCAACAAAATAAATAGCGTACAGCTTAGGCTGTGGAACAGTGCAGTTGTTGGGATAATTTGTGCTTGTATCGGTCACAAATGCAAAAGGCCATATTTATAACATAAAAAAAAATAAAATAGCATTTGTATTCATTTATCAGTTCATGCTGGAAGTAGTTGGATGAATGTGAATTACCAGCCTTCAACTTACTAACTTGCTGTGGGGGAAGATGATGCAAGTAAACTTATGTTTGTTTAATACATTATGCAGTATATTTTTCAGTTATTTTAATAATTCAGCAGAACAGAATTTAAAAAGTTTATTACAACCATCTGCCAATAGGAGTGACACCTTATATACTGTATATGTAGGGATTGATGGACAGTCCATTTTTACCATGTCAATGAAAGAAAATCATGTTATACTGGTACCATACATTATCAGATAGCAGTAGCCAAAATAAAGTGAAAAAATGTAATACAAAGGCAAGTGTAGAAGCTCTTAAGTCTTAAGGTATGGGTAGCATTGTTTAGAAATTAGCTGCTTTTATGCATTACAGTGTTAAAAGAGCCAGTTTCATAACTTCATTTGAAATTCTAGTCATCCCACTGTTAAGGGAAGTTTTTGTAGAGAGTATGCCATACCAGAATATTAAATCATTAAGCCATCAGGACAGCATAACTGTTTCTTATGGTACAGTGCGGTTGTAGAGAATACGACACCCATTACCTAAATAGAAGTGCCATTAAATGATGAAGAAAAATGCCAGTAAACTGTGCAAAACTTCAGATAACCAAGTTTAGAGTCAGAGGATATTAGAGTGGTTAAAGTTGCAGATAATTGTTTTAACTGTGTATATAATATCTTAAAGAAAAAATGTAAATCTTCATCGTGATTGATTGCTACAGTTTAGATATTTAGCAGAGACCATGGTTGCTAAGTGAAAGATTATTGGTAGATAATTTGTTTATTTATACAACTCCATGTATGTTGTTACTAGGATTATGGATCAGATTAGTGGTATTACTTAACCCATTTAATGTCATTATGACCTGAATAACATCTGATGGTGGAAAGAGTAACATGGAGAAATTGGGTGTCACAGTAGAAGGGCTAGAGTCTTAAATATCAGTAACAGAGGCACTCCTTAAGTTTAAAAATAATAGTGAGCCCAGAACAAAGAAATTAGACATTACAGTAGTAGGTTAAAAGAAACAAAACTGCTATGTCTGATTAAGTAAAGGCATATAGAGATCTCCAGCACCAGTTTAAATTGCATTCTTACTTGGTACATGTAATGGAGCGGATAATACCAGCTAGTTACAGTTATACACATTGCAAATCTGTTGTGCACATGTAGCTCAAAAATATGATCAGTAGGTTTGTTTAGTTTACTGCAAGTGCATGTTAATTGATGATAGTAATGGTTGACTCGTAGTGTGCGAAAAGTCTCCTGAGTAGATGCTTTCTGTAGACTTGTTTGCTGGTGACATTGAAAACAACGTTAACATAATTGCCAGGTTAGTACTGCTGGTAATTGCCGTGTTGTGTAAAGAACTTGTATCATAGCTATATAATTCATTTTTTTAAAAAGCAGAAAGATTCCAGTGGTTTCTAATGTCAATGAATGATCTATGAAGGGAGGTACAGCACCTTGTATGCAGGAAATAAGAATATCTTTCACATACTGTTTATTAAAGTAGTTACTGGTAATGGAAGACACTCAGTGTTCAGATTTGTATAGTAGCTGTGCAGCTTTATTCCTGTTAGTTTTTCAGTGTCTGTTAGGAAACAATAGGAAAGTAAAAATGCTTAGCTGCACTAGTTTTTATTATAACCAAAAATTGTACTGCAAAATATTGAGAACTGTAGCCTTTCGTTGTTGTGAAAGTCTTCCTCATTATGCATTAATACAGACAACATATGTTTCTGTATTGTTAACTTCATGTACACTTCCAGCATCAGTTAGCATGCATTACTGTAAATCCATGCTCACACAGTTTCTCCAAAAAAAAATTCCCCCATAGCCTTTGTGGTCAGATATAGAAATTAATGTGGCTTGATATAGCATGCATTAGCTACTGTATATCCTTTGCTCACATAGTTTCACAAAAAAAGAAAATCCCCCATAGCCTTTTTGGTCAGATATTTCTCAGAAATTAATGTGGTTTCAATTAGCATGCCTATCTGTATATCCTTGGTCACATTGTTTCACCAAAAAAAATTCCCCCATAGCCCTTGTGGTCAGATATTTCTCAGATTAATGTGGCTTGAGTACTGTAGTGAGCCTTCTGTACTTGCATCAGGTTGTGGCTTTTCACAGTAATATACAACATCTGGTCTACCTTATGAACCGAAGGAAAATTAATCACAGTAGTTGATGCTGTATCAAGTAAAGTATTGATTAATTGTTGCCATGTTCATTACTGGTAGAGATTACTCAGATCTTAGATTAATTGTTCTTTGGTTCTTATCCACAGAGGTGAAAATGCAGGACTCAGGGTGTTGTACTTGAAGGTGCTGTACTTGTTTGAATTGTAATGTAGTTAGTGATCATGTTTTAAGAGCATGAACTCTTACTGGTATGTAGAATGAGTTGCCCTTTTTATTATACTTTCCTAATTATTTTGGAAATGATTGTATGTATGTAGCCTAAGTAGAGGTCTGGTTTATTCTGCATAAGAAGATACCTGTACAATATTTGCATAAGCTTCTAAGGAGTGTTGTGGAGATGTATAGTACAGTGCTTTTTTGCCTTGTTATTACCAACTTTTTAAATCAATATTTTTATTAGCTATTATTTTGATCATGTTGAAATTATCACTCATCACATTCAGCAGCTGGGGAAGTTAAATTAATGGTTAATGTATGAGGTGACAATGTCAGTACATTATATTTTTCACGTACACCAACATGTTAAGTCCACCTAGACATATCTTGTATATTCCATAGCAACAACATCTGGTATATTTTTGAAGTAAATATCGGGTATTTTTGTTAGCTTATTCCTGTACAGTGAGGATTGTAAGAATGTGTTTGTGCTTACCTTTACATGCACTTATGAGTAGCAACAGCACATATGAGTGCTGTATAGGTGCATAAACAACATAGCATATATGAGTACATGTTGTTTATTAAGTACGGTACAGGACAGTAGTATTCCTGGTGCCTTGCTCTGATTACATTGATTTGGAATGAGCAATGATTATTTAGTATGGCAGACTTACATGATTAACAGATATCATACATGAGTTTACTTAAAAGGCCAGTTTTCCATCTGGAATTCATAGAATTTTGTAGTCATGCTTCATTTGTGAAAATTTTGTTTGTACTGCTCCAATTTAAAAATGCTTCCGGTATCAGTGAGGAGTAATTTTCTGTGCAGCTCTCCGTGTGTTGACCAAATTTTATTGTTTCAGCCATGGTATGGTGTAATACGATACATACAAATTCAGGTGTATGTAGCAGTAATTAAAGATGGTGACATTGGCAGTACAGTATACATTACACATTTTAACATTTTGATTACAGTATAGCACAGTACCCTCCCACAGTGAACGAGTTCATGGGCGGCAGTTGAGCTTGTTTACTGTGAATTCGTTCACTGTGAACAACATATCTTATGGGAAAAATAGTATATGGGAGGCTCCTCTCCCTCAAAGTCCACTTTTTGAGCCACAGAGATGTACTAAAGGGCACATTTCAAATATACAGCACAGATATATAAAATATAACAAATACATGGTTATTTACCTTAAATGGAGCAGATTGTAGTTCAGATTGGCGTGAATACAGGTGGTTCCGAGGCAGGGAGATACACTAAGGGTATCCCCGCCACATCATTCTCCACACCTGCCTTCCCGTCACTAGTCTCGCCCTCATTACTTGACTGAACCACTTCTTCACGTGCATCTACCTCATTCACCTCTCCCATAAAACTTTCAAAGCCCAAAGATAACACCACTGACATCACATCATCATCATCTTCCTCTGGAAGTGTAGCAGACAATGTAGAGGCAACTGGCTCCTGTTGTTCTTGAGTTCAGTCGTAGGGTGTGATGAGTTCGTTTTGTGCAGTTGACTTCTATATTGTGCCTTTCAATGTAATAACAAAACGTGGTTTCTACCCCACTGAGCACTTCCTATGTCTTAAGGTAGCTGGTTTCATTTGTCTTGTTGACCTCTTCTCTTAGATCATCCACTGCCTCTAGATCTTCTACACAGGCAAATCTTTGTCCACCATTGGATTCTGCTCAACAGGTTGCTTAGATCTGGCCTCTTGTGAAGCATCTACTTGGGGGGGGGGGAGATGGCGGGTAAGGCCATCTCTCTTTCATGATTTCGTTCACTCAGGGTTCAGCTCGTTCATTATGGTTTTGTGGACCTGATTACCCCTGTTCGTTCACTGGGTGAATTGATGATTCTGAATATGTTCATTGAGGGAGGGTACTGTATTTTAAAAAATGGAAAACAAACTCCAGTGTCACAAACTCTCGTATTTAATAAAAATACAATGCACTGTTCTCTAGCTTAGTGTATCAGTAATGCATGTTGCAGTGCAGTATTGCATGATTCTTGTGGCATCACTTTCAGTTGCATGATTATTTGTAACAGCAAACTTTTACATTTGTTTGCAGTAAATACCATATCTTCAGTACCAAGGATGATAAAATATTTCTTGGCGTTTGGTTCTAGGCAGCTGTGGTGTCTGCTGTATTTATTTTTCCTACCAGGAGAGGATTTTGTTCAGACAGAGACTTGTGAGAGGCAAAAAATAATCTCATTAAACCCCATCAGTACAATACTGTAATGTTTTATTCTGGCTGCCATCAGTATGAATAGGTTAGAAAACTTTACTGTGGAGTTTTTTATGCTTGACTCTCAGTCAGTTTAAGAATTATATCAGGTGTTCATTGTTTGGCAGTAATTTACCCAGATTTATCAGTACGGTATATTTCATCATTGCAGTGCATTGGCTTTTTCAGGCAAAGCTTGCTGTTATGTATGTGACCGTAAAAATTGTAGAAATCATATACTGTACATTGAAACTTTTATTTTTGAACTTGTTCTGTGTGTATTTGAAATGTCTCCTTTGATTACTTCAGGATGCTTCTCTGTCCATCATCTTATTGCATTGGTTCTTCCAGTGTTGTAAAGAAGATTTACAGTTGCCTATTTTTCATGATTAATGCTTAGTCAAAACTACAGTATCAAAGTACAGTACTGAACAGTACATGTGTTCTCAGAATGTATAATTAAATGAGTTGTATGTGTAAACAGTAACTGTTAATTATGATTTTTCCTCATCAGGGCTTGGTGGTCCAGGTGCGCGGGAGTCGTGGGACGGAAGGATTATGGCTGAACAGCAGTTCTGCCTACGGTGGAACAACTTCCAGGCCAATATAGTATCATCTTTTGAAACTCTATTAGATCGGGAAGAATTTGTGGATGTCACACTTACAGCAGAGGGGAAGTCACTAAAAGCACACAGAGTCCTATTATCAGCATGCAGTCCGTACTTCAGAGACTTGTTTCGAGTGAGTATGGCCTGTTTAATATAGGTGCTCAACTTTTGCATTGGTTGAATATTGTAATGATGATAGCTAGAGAATTTTTTTTTGTGGATTAATGAGCCACTGCAGTGCATGTAACCAGTTTTATTGTGATGTTCAAGATTAGTATTATTATGGACATACCATATGTACAGTACAGGTACTTTTATTATTGACATAGACTGGTACATGTTAGAACCTTTTGAATAGGAGGGATAGTGCTGCAAATTGTTTAAATTTTAATTAGGGTATCTACCAGTATATATTTTCACTGTCATGATTAGTTTGATTAGTTTATGATAAGGTCAAAATGGAAGGTGGTTTGTTTTGTTTTTTATTTTTCCATCTGGAAGACAGATGATACCATAGTTTTTTTTTTTTTTTTTTTTTTTTTAAATAACAATAAGAAACATACTGTTCTGTGGTGGCTAGAGGGGGTATGATCTGAAGTTTAGGAGCAATATCCTGTTGTCTTTATAAATGTTGTTAAAAACTGACTGTGCTTGTACATGTCAGCCATTGTATACATTGTGGCAGCTGTCCAAGGTGTATGATTTCATTCAGCCTTCCTAGCTAAAGTCTACACTGTAAGATTTTCTCCCGGAACCATGTTCTTTGTTTTCTTGAACAGCTTGTCTTTAATTCTTTATTCATACTCATCCTCTTTACACACACATTTTTCCAGTCTCGCAACGTATCCAAAACACTTTACCTGTCCCCTTTAGAAAACTTTTCTGTACCCGAGTTGTCTGTCAGCTGTGCACCATGTAGTCTTTTTCATCAGTGGCTTTTATTTATCCATCTTAGCATTCTCATTTTACTGTCTTCATACACACTGGCAGGGCCCTTTGTAATACTGAATTTATATATTCACTGACTATGTAAAGGTTGCTTTTCAAAATATAAACAGGATTTTTTTTCTGATAAACATCCGTTCAACTGTCCCTGAAAAGCTACTCTGCTCCTCACATATCAATTCCATAGTTACTTCTGTATAATCAGACTTCCTGTGGTATTCTGTTGCAAAATATTTTCTTGTAACACAACTTATTCATGAGGATTGATGGTATTTTTCCTCTGATTATTGTATTGTACATAGGTGGGAAGATAAAATGTCGTACAGTATAAGTTTCAAAGGTTCTAACTGTGATCATTTCTCAATTTCAGGACCTTCCTGCTCATCAGCATCCTGTTATTGTGTTACGTGATACAAGCTTTTTAGAATTAAAATCCCTATTGAGCTTCATATACCATGGAGAAGTTAATGTGTCCCAAGAGAGGTTGGGGCTCCTTCTCAAAACAGCCGAGGCACTCAGAATTAAAGGGCTTGCTCAAGACAAGAGAACTAGTGATAGTGAACAGGTATATATATATATATTTTTTTTGTGTGTGTCTGCAGTTGCATTTTAGATATAGTGTTTTGTATTTGATACATAATTCACTACCTGTATAATGCTTTAAAGACATTTTGCACACTCATGGAATTTCAAGAAATAATACATTATGAGAGACTATGTACCTCTTGAAGAGAATTAGTGGTGTTGGGGAGGGAATAGGTAAAAATCAGGAAGAATATGGAATGATAATTTGCTATGTTTGAAGGTTATATTTTTAGTTTTATGCAAGATTTAGAGTGTTAATGGTTATATGATTGCAGTGCAAACTATGTGACCATCATTTGTGTCATACAAACTAGATGGTCATAAAAAGGTGTGGATTGTGGCTGTGATCAATATTGGTTATTGTGTGATTGTCTGATCATTTTAACCAGTTTACCAGCACAATTTTTAAAGCAGCTTATTTTCAGTATAAGATCTCTTTTTTTTTTTTTTTAATTGGTTTTATGCTGGGAAGAAAAGAATCAGCATTGGTTTTTGCTATGTTTAATTGCTTAGATTCCCCCCCCCTCCCCCAATTTGGTTATTGTTGTCCTGGTAGTTAACAGAGTCCTTTTTATGCTTGCAGTTTGGTAGCCTTGCTAGTAGTCCTGAGAAGGAGCCTGAAGATAGCCTGGAGCGAGGTGAGCATCGTGGAGGGGGCCCTGGGTCCCCTGCAATGAGCCTTGCCTTCTCTGGAGTGGGTGGGCCAGTCTTGGCCCCCGTCAACCCTCTCGTTCCCCTGGAGCCACCAAGCCACAAGCCACATCTTTTGCTCTCACCACCTGCTAAACGACGAAAACCTCTTCATTCACCACTTGGAGGTCCCCCTTTACCCACCCCACCCTCACAACGAGAAAATTCAGTACCACATATACCACCTGTCACCTCTGCCTCCTCATTGGATGATGACAAATCAAGAGTAATCAATTTGACAATGGCTGCTAGCAACTCTGGCAGTGGCAACTCTCCTTCCCCAAGATTAGTGCCGAAATCTGAACTGAATGTGTCTGAAGAGGACGGTCCAGGCAGAGGTAGTAGTTTGGGTGGTGGTGGGGAGGACAGCAGTGACCATGAGGCTGAGGAGCCGCATGAGGATGACTCGGTTGACCACAAGATATCCAACACCTCTGCTCCTGACCTGCATGGCCTGCCTCAACACCTCTCAGCAGCAGTACAAAACTTTGTGCCATATGCAGCGGCGGCAGCAGCAGCAGCAGGATCCTCACAGCTGGAGACCTTCCCAGGCCCATCAGGTGAGTACATATTTACAGTTTATTGAGTCCAGACTGTCAGACCATTCCTGAGTTGTGGTCCAGAGCAAGGGCTTTCAAACTTTTTTGACATGCAACCCATTTAGTAATATATTGTTATTCCTCAGGTTTTTTATTAATTTTTATTTTTATTTTATTTTTTATTTTTTTAGCTCTCTAATAAAACCATTATCCAGTAAGATTACCCTTCAAGTTTCTCACCAACTATACCCTGTCATCAAATAGAGAATATCAATACAGCATTACTATTCATCTTTTCTCTGCAACTGGTGGCATGTGCAGGTAGCCATACAGTTAACGATGACAGGATGCCATTTTCATCGTCTTAATGGACAGAGAAGAATGAACATTACCATTCCCTGTGGGTTGTATAAAGTGACTGAAAGTAGCAATGGTGGTGAACTAAAATTCTGCCTTATATTGGCATTGTGATGTGGTGGTTTTTACTACCTAGCACATGTACCCTAATCACCTTCCTACTTCCTGTGGAACTGATGAGGGAGAGATTGTGCAATACCATAGGTTTCCATGCCCCCGTTACTTTTCCCCTTGGTGAGTTAATAGACACATGCCCTGAATCTCCTCACCACATACAAATACAGGACATTTTTGCTAATGCTGTGGCTCCTGGCTCATCTGAAGCATGACCTGGTGGGCTACGGACTAAAGTATTGCCCACTTCCTGCATTTCAGTATCCTCCTTTTAGGGGATAGGAAAGGAGATGAACATTTGTATAACATGGTAGTGGAGCCACCTTGTCATTTCCGCCACCACGTGAATATATCCCTCTTCATCATTGATAGGACATTAAGCTAGTAGTAGTAATCATTGGTACAGCCCAAAGACTATTTGAATGTACATCCAGTGGACTACAGGCTTTTAAGCTGCCCTCCCCCTGTAGCCAGCGTGACCTAATTTGCTTGTTCATGAGTGCGAAATAATTTATTTTTGAAGGTCATCTTACAGTTCACCTTAGTTTGAGAACCCTGGTCTATCCACAGTTGTTTTGGGGCTACTTTTTCCTGTCCATGTGAAAGTACAGTTGTCAAGTCAATCCTACCTTGAAATCAGGTTAATGGCTTGTATAATCCTTAGCAAGTCTTAGACAACCTGGAGATCAGTACTTGCAATGCTATTTCATTCAAACTTTGTGGATAAGCTTTTGAAAAAAGAATATTATATAGATATGTTATGTCTGACATGCTGGACTCATGCAAAATATATAGCTGTAGAATTAACCTTGGTGTTTAGCTGTAGAATTAACCGTGGTGTCTGGGGGCATTCAGAATGAATGCAGGCAAGAGGAAGATGATCGGAGATGTATTGCAGGGGGAATGGAGAATCATGTTTTTTATTGAGGGGTCCATGGTTCTTGGTGAAGTTGTTGTTGGACAACCTCATGATTTGCTCAGTTGGAACAGATGTGTATACAGTAAGTCATCTGATTCCACCTGGGCAGATCGTAGGTCCAACTCACTCTGATATATTGTCTCAGTTATTATGGCTGACGTAATGTGTTGTGGTGTGGAATACAGCTGTTTGTACTGCATACTGTTACTGTTTTTATATATAGTCTGCTTTTTTATGATGGGGTAGGGGGGACAGTCCCAAGATCCCTTCTGGGAATATGTATCAGTACTTGGTTCTCATAGTTTCTCCAAACATTCGTAATTTCCCTTGGTCAGCTACAGTACTTTTTTTTTTTTTTTTTTTTTTTTTTTTAACAGGAGGTCAGAGGATAGATTGGTTCTTCATGATATTGATATAGCCTGAGAGATAGAACCAGTTGTTTTGAAAGATTGAATTGGGTGAAATGCAGGGTGGCGTAGCTAATTGAGCAGTGTTGTTTCTGATTTCTGCCCACACAAGGGATTAGGGTGTTCAGTGCTTTTCATTAGTTTTATTGTAGAACAGAGGGAGGGGGTGGGAATCCAGTCCAGTTTACTCCTTCGGTCATAGGAATGCCCGAGGCTGTGCTACTGTAGTCCAGATTAAACATTGAGGTAGATCATATGGTGTTAATAGGACAATCCCAGTCCCTCTTTGTACATAGTACAGAGATGTCTGTTAATCCATTCATCAATAGCAATACTCTTTCTCCCAGGGCTGACTGAATCTGTTCCAAATACCATAAGGCAAAACACATTTTGCGAAGCAATTTCTTTTTGTTTTAAGGATCTGCCATTTGCGGTATTTAGCATGTCTGGCTTGTATTTGTATACTCGGAGATTAATAAACAACACTTCTTGGAACTGTCAGAAGAATTCCAGATCAGGGAAAGAAATAAAATTGCATGCATACATATGCAGGCTGTATAAAGGATTGGTGCACTATGGGTCCGATGCTGCCCCAGAGTGATTTGACTGTGGAATTTATAGCCTTGGAACATTGATTTAAATTATAAAAGATAAGACCATTCCATACGTCAGACTGGGCAACTTGCAGCCTGCTAAAACTTGTGATTATTACATGAATTTTTGCCTTTACCCTAAAAAAGATGTAGTTAACCATATGTTTTTGATACGAAGATACAAGATTTGATATTTTGTGTTATCATGAATACACTTAGTACGACGTTCACTAAATGTGACCCTGAATGTGCTTTATTCATAAATTTATTGATAATACCAACAAATATTTTTTAGTAAATACAGTACTTCTATAAGCAGTATCTAAACTTCTGCGTGTGCAATTATTTTTTTTTTTTTTTTTTTTTTTTTTTTTTTTTTTTTCCCAGTATATATTTATGTGATTCTTGTGGATTAAGTTTATCAAGTAATCACAGATCTCAGCTTAAAGAAAATTATTTATTTTAAAAATAGTCTCCAAGAAACAACATTAAATATTTGATGAAAATCTAGGAAAACTCCCATGTGGCTAAATAGTTGACAATATATATAAATATACAGTATATATATATATATATATATATATATATATATATATATATATATATATATATAAGTATAGTCTAATTATTATGATGGTTGATGTAAAAAGTTTCAGAAATATATGAGCAGCTTTACATGCAAGCTGCAGGAAATTGATGGTTGTCACATAGGGTGTGCAGGTCCCTTTGGCCCTAAGGTCAATCTGTCACAAGTTGTTTAGACCTTAAACTTAACCTAACCCAGCCTAACTTAACCTGATCTGACCCCATGTAGGCTAGCCTAACTTATATAGCATAACCTAACCTAACCTCTAACATAACCAAAACCGAGACTTACAGGCTTTGGGACTGAATCGACCTGCTGCCCCAGTAAGATGGCACTACCAGTGAGGAAAAAAATGTTGTCTGTAGTTCATGGAATAATGAACAAATATTAAACCAAATCCTTGTCTTAAGATTTTTATCATTTACTAATGGGAGCCATCTGACAGTTTGTTCAGTTATTCCTCCAAATTTTGACCAGTGTGTCAAAGGCATCCAAAGCCCAAGTGTCCTATTAATAAGCAGTAATATTGATTGAAGTGTAATAAATCTTGATTCATTTTTACTTTTAGAATTAATCATGGGTAAATGACTGGATTAATATGCATCTAGCTAGTAGTAAATATATCCTGAGAACCAATCCAAAGGAAAATAGTATGTGGATTGATACCAAAAATATAATTTGGTCCACAGACTCAGAAGGGTTACCCTTGCCTGCTGTACGTAATAGACAGTCTACAGCTTGTAACTGATAGTCATCTGCTATCAGGCCTGCAGCTGAGTGCAAGAACAGGGCTGTATTTCCTAGTATTCTTCAATCCATGCATTATACTAGTTAGCAAAAATAGTGCACCAGTATTTAGGGGTGATAGTATATAGTACATCATAAGAATCTTGCCATGCTTCTTCTCAAGGAATCCCTGTTCTGATAATGGATATGGTACAGCTTATGTTTATGGATTGGAAGCTGAACCAGGTGCCAAAGCTAGCCAGTTACTTCCCAGCAGTTGCTGGAAACTGTTGGAAAATATGAAATCAAGTATGTGCATTATTTAGAAAGGTGTTTCAGCCGTAACTTTTTCTTTTTTTACGTCGGTGAATGTTGAGTGATAATGTTTTTGCCTGCCTCTGTGTGTGTGTGTGTGTGTGTGTGTGTGTGTGTGTGTGTGTGTGTGTGTGTGTTCCCATTATATCTCATGAACGGCTTCAGCTATGAACATGAAACCGTCAGCATATCAAGAAATGGTCAAAATCTTGGATGAGTTTGAAACTGGGCACTCGAGGTCAAGGTCAGGGTCACCAAAATGGCTGCCAAAGGTCAGCTAGTTTTTATCGCCTGCCTTTGGCACCATAATATCTCATGATTGGCTTAAATTGTCAACATGAATCCTTCAGGGTATCAAGATATGGCCTAAATCTTGGACTTGGCCAACAGCATATTCTGGCGAGCGATTAGCATTCGGCTCCCGAATGCTTTACTTTGATTTTAGCAAGGTTTTGTACTGACCTTGAAACACCATTTGGAAACATACCACAAGTGCATACAATTGCAAGTGTATGTATGGTATTAGCTTTGTTTTGTAACGCTGAAACATCAATTGAAGTGGCATGTACTGTCAGTTCATAGGATTGAATCTTTTATGAGATGATGAGGTTTTTCTGTCTTGGGATGCCAGGAGAGCAGGCTAGTAAACTACCCATATTCTAGACTACAGTAGCATGGTATCAGGCCCATACACCTGAAAATGATAATAATGAGATTTAAGCAATAGTTAAAATTACTGGTACTGTTTTTACAACTTTTGAGAAATATGGAATTAAGTACGGTATATACTCAGTCCTAACTGGGGTCAAGTAGTCAGTCCTTTTTGCCTATCCCCCAGGATGTAGCCTTGGAGCTAAGTTTTCAAGTGACTGAAAATTTGGGGAGGAGGCAGGCAAAGCATAGTGAAAGAGTTTGGGAATGTATGTGGGAGGTGGATTCGGGGGGGTTGGTGTTGATGAGGGTGGGTTTGTGGTCTTTGAGAGAGTTGGATCACAAGTGTGTAATGGATTTGGATGATAGGGAAGTGGAGAATATGGGTGCGTTTTGAAGTTTGGAGGGGGGAGTTACAATAGGGAGGGGTAGTTGCAAATTCACTTGGTTAGTGGTGGAAAATGTGGGGGAGTTCACAGCCTGGCAATTTTGTGGTCCCAATTCTGGTGTGTAGGGGCAGGGCTTTGGCCCTGTTGTAGGGGTGGGAGTGGTGGAGGTGAGTGGTTTTTGGTTTAGGAGGATCATATGAGGTTACATGGGGGTGGCGTGGAGGAGCTTTGTGGTGGTGTTAATGTAATTTGAGACCACTGGGAGAGGTGCTTTGAGATGGTTTGGCTGTTTGAGGAAGGTAAAGGGTTTGAGGGGGCTGGTTGGGTATGTGTGTTTGGGTGGGATGAGGGGGAAGAAGGGGAGGGAGAGACCAAGGATCAAATGGAAGGATGGAGTGGAGAGATGTTTAAGAGAGAGAGGTGTAAGTGGAAGGGAGGGCAGCTAAATGACAGCGGACAGGGCAACATGGAAGCTATTTGTTTGTGGCCACCCCTTACAGGAATGTGCCATCTGGCTTTAGATAAACAGATAGATAGAAACATTGAAACCATTCAAGAATAATAAAACTGAAAGTACAGCAAAGTCTGCCTGGATTAACTCAGTTCCAAAGATACGTGCACAGTCATTTTAGGCTTATTGATGTACAGTACTTGCTTGGAGGATGGGGGATGTAGAGGCTGCACCATCACACTTGGAGTGGTACTTACTCACACATGTATACTGCTCATATCAGTATATAGTGGTAGGGTTTGAAATGTGAGGAGCGTTGAGTATGGGAAGAACATGGAAGTTTTATGTGGGACATGTAGTTTTTCTTACTGTAATTCTTATTTTGTCACAGTTGTACTCAAATGAATATCAAAATACTACCGATGCAGAGGATGAGTATCCACAAGCTTGTATAACTTTCCAAGCACTCATAAATTTAGGTTGGAGCTGCCTTATTTTCTCTGCAGTACTAGGCAATAGTGACACCTGAATTATAAAAAACTGAGTGTGTTTGTGTGCTTCTAGGAATGCATAGTAGCTACTCCTCAAAAACACCCACATTATGAATCCAGTAATTACAGTAACAGGGTAGTGATGATAAATTGGTGAAGACAATTATGATGGTTTTGAAAGCATGCGTAGATATTGGAATATGGTGGTGCAATCCCTGCGTCCCACATCTTAGTGTCAGTTACTTTTTTTTTTTCCCCTCATGTTTAGCAGTTTTTTATTATTATTATTATTATTGTGTGTGTGTGTGTGTGTGTGTGTGTGTGTGTGTGTGTGTGTGTGTGTGTGTGTGTGTGTGTGTGTGTTACCGGCATTAACTTACCAGTATATAAGCACAGTGCAATACTTCTCATTTTCCCTGAATGTAGTACAGTAAGGCACCAGGTTTTGCACCTAATAGGGACCGTGAAAAGTTCTGCCAAAATTGGGGCATTAACCTGATGGGAAATAAGCTAATAGGGACCGGGCCTGTAAGAAAACTTACTCTCTAGTGTAATTCCTACTTTAAATACTGTACATCCTAAAGTTACCTGAGATGTTGAACCAGCACCTGCTTCATAATACTTCTTCGCCAGGGCTAGATTGGCCATAAGTTCACTCAGCCATTTTCTCACACTATGCACCATCAACTCTGGCACATTATACATTTGCATATTTCAGAGCTATGAGCACCTTTCTCCATTTCTGCCATGATTTTATTTTTTAACTTGTCATCATACTTGTGTTCCTCCCCCCCTCCCCCCTTGTGGTAGTTGCATTAGGCCATCCCTTTATCACTTGCTGTTCCAAGCTCATGCCTCCTTATGCCATTTTCACTATCACCCAGTCCACCTCTGGCTCCACTGAAGCACAAGATGACATTTTCCTCATTTACTAATCAAGGACACGAGAGTGTTATACTCAACTTGTGAACACACTGAACATGTGCAGGAAACAGGCCGAAACTGAATGTTGGTGCTGGCATCGCCACGGCGAGAATCCATAGCTTGTGCTACTGCAGGACGCAAAAGTGTTTTTTTAGTCGCGAATGTCCAATCACGGGAATATTTGATGGCTGCTGCCAAAATGTGATTTCGCCAATCTGGATGTCACGAAACTTGATGCCTTACTGTAGTAGTTGATTCTTAATGATTAATGTTTTAGGTAGGTGTGCTGTACATAGTTTTTCAGTATTTGGGTTGATGATTCACAGATGGTACTACAGTACCTAATAAAACTTCCCCTGTGTTGGCTTGGGGAGAGAACCAAAGCCTCTTGTTGGCAGTGAAAGGTTCAGGGTATGCACAGTTAGGAAGAATTGAGGATGATTGATTTCAGTCAAATATGTAACAGTGAGAATATTTTATAAAGGATGGGTGATGTCTCATCATGACTGTGCAGTCTGTGTATAATTGGGTTGGTAGGTTATGGAGTGAAGGGATGGTTTAAGGATTGCAGGGGAGGAAGAGCTTGGGAATGAGGGGTTTACTCATAAAGGTGATGCACCCCAGAAAAGGGATTGCTTGAAGATTGCAGGGGAGGGAGAGATTGGGAATGAGGAGTTTACTCAAAGAGGCAATGCACCCCCAGACAAAAGCTCTTACAGCTTTTACAGGGACAGACTTTGGTCAACAAAAAGAAATGCTCTTCATTACAAATACTGTATCAGACAACTGATGTCCTAATGCATCCCTAGCATGGGCTGCTGTCCTATCTAATACCCACTACAACACCTTGCAGCCCTCTCTTTGTGAATATCTCAATACGTGAGGCACACTGTTCAATGCAGCAGTTTGTGCTGACTCAAAACACCTGTCATAGAACCACACAGTACAATGAGGATAAACCTTCATTCCATTTGCATTACCAGACCCTCTTCAACAATATTCCACCTCCAGATATTACTACACAGATTTTGAAGAAACATCTACATAACCACTCCACTTGCAGAACAGTGCAACACCTCAGTCAAAGTGCAATACTGCAAGCCCCTCCCTCCTTATGACATCATCAATTAGAGATATCTTAAAATAGAGCTGATTGAATTCACCTGTCTTGGCCTAGATTAGAACATCCACCCAACCCTCCTGAGTAATAAGCTTAGATTTGGATTGGATGGAAACACACATGGTACATGCCCCACTTGTAGAATTGGTCTACATATAGTAATACACGTAATGGAGCACTGCACAGCACATGTTGCACTAAAGATGCAGACACAGTATCAGGGAAGTAGGGAACCAGTGAGATAACCTCATAAGGGTGGTTGCTTATCTGCAGTCAATGGATCTGCTTGGTCAGGTAGCCTAGGTTTAAGCTGCAAAACTCATTACTGTATTGTTAGTGGATCAAGTGACTACTTCTGAAAGAAAATCCACCGTTTAAGCGAAATGCTGAAGGCTTTGTAGGGGGAGGCGTGGGGCAAGCTCCTCTCAGCATGGCTTTAGACTGGAATGGGGCTGGAGCTTGGATCTGCACCAGAGTATATAGGGCATTGTGATTGTCAGGCCATCACCTCCACCCAGTAGTGAGGGTCCCGAACCTAGGAGTAGCACCCCGGATGGCTGCCCTGTCATTGAGCACACAGTGATGGGATAGTCACAATGTCAGTGTGTGCTTGGATGGGTGTCCCCGCAGCTGCCTTGCCGGGATGTCCTGAGGCCACTGGCACAGCTACTGGTCATGGCTGGTGGGATATGGATCTTTTTTCCTCTGTCTGGGCTTGAGACAGTACAGACAGGGCCCATGGTCCATCTACATTACACCCCCCCCCCCCTTGCCCTCAGCTGTGGTTAAAAAAAAAAAATGTTTAAAGCAAGCCCTAAGGAATTAAAACACATCAAGGGTTCAAATTGTCATCTTGAAATCTAGGTATTAAGAAGGATGGGGGTGGGAGTTGACAGAGACCTTGAGCAGGTGGTGAGTGGGTATCTGTTGTATACAGGGAAGATGGTCCTTGAGAAGTATTGTAGCTACAGGTTATTCTGGATTGTAAATATTGATGTAAGTGGTGGAGTGGGTATGCTTGTTGAAGAGGAGTTTATAAGATATGATATGAATGTAGTTTGAGTAAATGAAAGGATTATGGTGTTGAAATTTGTTTTGAAAAAGATAATATTGTCATATGTGCCATAGGTCAGGTTAAATGATGAACAGGACAAGCACTGGGATTATTTGAATCTATACCGGTATGTGTGGTTGGAGGTATAGGGGACAACGAGATTATAGTTTTGGGAGGGGATTTCAATGGCCATTTGGGTCCAGCATCACAAGATATGAATGTGTGATTTGGGATGCATTGTTTCTCAACCTGAGTCTGCACAGTTAGTTCCTCTACATTCTTGGCCTGTAGGCATGAATTAGCTCATACGGCACGTTCTCCAGGAATGTGAATCCGACTAGGCTTCATATAGTATGTTAGGTGATTTAGAGGTGATCTCGTAAATGTTAAGAGACATCAACATTGGGTACATCAACACCACAAACACTGAATACAGGAGACCCTTCTTATCCGTGGGGGTTAGGTTCGAGACCCCTGCGGAAGGCAAATTCCGCGAATACTCAAGTCATCATCACAAAATGGCCTATTATTTCCACATAAACTAAGCACATCCCTGAAAAATTAAAACACTTTAAAGTATTACAAATGCATATTAACAATCACCAAAAGACTGTATGTTCTCTTCATAACCTTCGTACAATGATGACAACTGCTGTATGACGATGATGACTGCTGTATAGATGACTGTGATTGCTGTATGATGACAACGAGGACTGTAGTGCAGTTTCTACAGTGCCAATGGGGTGAGGCAACGAGATGTGTGGCGGCACTGTAGGTAAGCTGTGAGTCTAGTCTGACCCTTTTCTCTGACAATGATAACACCGTACACTCTCTCTTTGGCTTAGAAGGATTGCTTTTATCCTTAACTTGATTTTTGGGAGCAATTTTTCGCTTACACAATGAAAATACGTGTACAGTAGAGTTTTAAACACGAGAAGGGGAACAATGACGTAAGTACCGAACTTACTGGTGTTTACAATAACGCTGGCAGAGTGGCGGGAATGCCCGTGGGTGTGGGTATGCTAACTGTAGCAACAAAAGAAGTGCACGTTGCGTGCCTATTTCAAATTAAGTTACAGTGGATCTCCTTACGTGTCAAGTGGTTTGGTGGAGGGTTAGTGCCCCTCCCTGTAAAACAAATAACTCAGTCAAATGGCCACCCCGTATGGGATTATGGCGTCTGGCAATAGATAGATAGTATAGTACAGTATTAGAATAAGTTTGATCTGTGGCAACTTAAATCCGCGGATGCAAATTCCGCGGAAAAAAAGGGTCTACTGTACTGTGATTGGGGCAAGAGGAGCTTACACTGAGTACTTAGAAGGGTTGGAAATAAAAGTGCAAGTGTTTTTATCTCTTGGTTTTTCTGTTTCGTACTCAAAACAATGCGCTTGGAACTCTTGGTTGACGGAATGGGTTACGTAATGTTTGTAGATACTTATTTAAATATTGTGATGATTCATGAAGACTTGTGATTAGTAGTAGTAGTAGTGGTGGTAGTAGTAGCGGCAGCAGCAGCAGCAGTAGTAGCGTTATTATTGTTATTGAGGGTGTTGATACTGGTATATGTAGTACTATTTAATTTTATTAGTCTATATCCTACTGGTGTCCAGGTTGACATGGCTCATTTGTGATGTTTTGAATCAGTTCCATTAAATGTATCAGAGCATTGGTGTTTTCACTTGCCCCTGGCTTGTGTAGTCTCTTAACAGACACCTACATCTATTCTGAGAAGGATCCAATATACCTTACATGAGTCATCCCCTGCCCACTCCCACTCCCATCCCCAGCTGCTGCTGATATGGAACACAGGTGTATCAACAGCTAATGAGGCTCTTGGAATCATATCAGTCGCATCATCTAGTGTTTCAAAATGAAGTGTTGGAAAAAGTAACGATACTTTGTTGATAGATGAACATGGTTGTATGCAACAGTTTAGGAAAAGAAAAGTCAACTGATGATGTATGAATCTCAGGGTTATAGTAGCCTGATTGATTGTTTCCTGGTCAGGAGGGCCAGTAGGAGGATAGCAAGGGATGCAATCAGTATACACGTAGGGGTGAAGAGTTTGCAGCAGCACAGGTTACTGATATAAGACCTTTTTCTTAAAAAATGGGGAATAAAGAAATGGACCTATGCCTCAAGGAGAAAAATACGGACATTGAAAAACCAGGCACCAAAAGATAACGTTTATAGTGAGATGAGTAGAGTGGGAGCCAAGTATAGGACTGCAGGCAGAAGTGTAAATAAGCAGTACAAAGCTCTCAAGAAGTTTCGTGTGAAAGTTACTGATCCATTGTGTGGCTGAACAAGGGATCCACTGAAATATAAGGTAATGTGGTGGTGGGATGAGGGAGTAGAAGACCACAGTCAGAGAGAAAACAGACTGTTTAGAGATTGGAAAATAGAAGGTAATAGAGAGGAATACGTGGCAGCTAGGCATAGAGTCAGGAAAGTGTATAAGGCAAAGAGTGAGTGTCAGACTTTTACTGGTTAGCATAGATATTGCTGAGAGGAGGAATGCATTACTTTAAGTGGCTGAACATTTGATGAGAGAAAGCAGGGATATTATAGGTGAGCAATGGTAAAGAAGGAAGAATAGTGGGGAATGGTGAGGTTATTAAGGATACTTGGACAGAACATTACTACCAGCTGCTGAACAAGGAATTTGACTTGAACAGGGAAGGTTTGGGTATGGCAGATCTACTGTTTGGTCTTTGGCCTTTAGCTGACATTGGTACCAGTACTGTGGGCAAGGCAGTTGACAGACTTTTGCTGAGGGGGGCTATGGGTGTGGCTGGGTTGACCATCAAGATGAAGTCCTCTGAAGATACACAGTAGGTGTTGGTTTATTTACTGATTTAAGGTTCTATGAGTTATTCCACATAACTGATTGAAGAACATGATTGTAAATGTGTAAAAGGGGAAGGGTGATGCCCTGGAAAAAGAGAATTATAGAGGCATAAAGCATGACGGTGATGGAGAGAGCCCTGGCAGGTATAATAAAGGAAAGAGTGAATGCTGATGAGATGCAGTTTGCATTTATGTGAGGCAAAGGGACCATCATTGCAATATTCCTTGTCTGACAGCTTCATGAAAAATATATAGGAATAAAAGAGAGAGTTGTACTTTGTTTTCGTTGATATGGAGAAGGCTTTGGAAGTTTTGATAGTGCCCAGGGAGGTTGTGAAGTGGGCAAAGAGAAAGCTTTGAATTGAGAAATTGTTGGTTAGAGTAATTATGTCAGTATATATGGGTGCTAGCACTTAGATGACATTATTTTTGCACTAGAGGCTCTCATGTTAATTCAGAACTGGACTCCTGTGGAAGGTGTTGTATGCTAATGACTTGTTGATTGTGGGAAATGAGAGGGTAGTGGTGAGATGGACTGGGTTACAAGGGTTTGAGAGTAAACATGAATAAAAGAAAAGTGACTATTTAGGGAAGGTGGCGGTATTATTATAGGAGGAGAGAGCATGAGATCCAGTGTATTATAGGTAGGTGTAGAAATAATGGTGATTTTGAGTGTGATTTATGTAAAGGAGAGCATATAGGAAAGAGGTGGGAAAGGATTAATCTTGAAGGAGAATGTCTTGAGTGTGAAGGGGGACAGGGTGACTCTGGTAGAGCATCGGACTTGGGACTGGGGGTCGTAATTTCAAGCCACGCCCGGTAGCTACCATGCCGGCAGGAGTAGTGCCCTCCTGTCACCTAGTAGGGCTATATGATCTAATAAGGTCTAGCTTGGGGGGGTACTTTTTTTTTTTTTTTTTTTTTTTTTTTTCAGTGTGTAGAGGAGTTTTGTTATATAGGGGACTTATGTGCTGAAGGTGGGGCTGGAGCTGGCTCAGTAGCACAGGTGAGGAGTGGTTGGAAGAAGTTTAGGAGGTTGTTGCCTTTCCTGACATTGAGAGGGCTCTCCCTTTGCTATGGGGGCCTAGTATGCAGCATGTCAGGAGTATAATGCTGTATGGTAGCGAGACTGACTGAAGGAGGAGGATATTCGTAGGCACAGACATACAGAGAAAAGAACGATCAGATGTATAGTGCATCATTGATTGAAAGGCCTGGAGCGTTGGGAGAGGAAGGATGGGACTTATTAGTGGTGTGATGAGGAGTAGATTGTGATGGTTTGGGCATATGAAGTTTGAGGATAACAACTGGATGTAGAGGGTAAGAGGTATGAATTTTGGAGGTAGAGTTACAATAGGCAGGCCAAAAAAAAAAAAAAAAAATAGAGCTG
Organism: Coenobita brevimanus; assembly: GCF_032717465.1. Classification (NCBI taxonomy): domain Eukaryota; kingdom Metazoa; phylum Arthropoda; class Malacostraca; order Decapoda; family Coenobitidae; genus Coenobita; species Coenobita brevimanus. The sequence goes on from NC_137059.1 coordinate 3,275,738, forward strand.
ATGTCGTACAGTGTGACCTCAGGGATAAGGGGCTAAGTAGAAAAGCTGCTAAGAGATTGAGCAGTGTGGAAAGCTGTCATTAGGTGACAAAAACTGATGCATGCAAACATACTTGAGCATTTCTAAATGAATGATGAATGAAATGAATGAGAGAATGGATTGATAAGAATTGCAACAAGGAAGGAAAGTCCCTGGAGCAGTGAGCAGTGACGAGAAATTATGTAAGCATTAGAGTCTAGAATTCACTTCATGACATTGTATTCTTTCCATCACTAACTTAGTAGTGAAGTGTGGATGGTGAATAAGGGACAGATCAATAGAGAACTATGAAAACAAGTTCTGGATGTAAATTGTTGGGAGGATTTACATTTTTGGCATTTTATATATTAAATATGTATTTATTTTTTAAACTATGTTCTATTGAACACTAGGCTGACACATATAAAGTACATTGTTTATTCCCATAGCTATTTTGCTAAGGGTAGTTCTGTCATTGTTATCTTTTGTCGGAGGGAGCTCACAAGCCCAAACAGGAAACCTGAATGTAAATTACTTGATCTTCTGAACTTGGTCATGTTTTATGGTCTGAACTTGGCCATGTTTTATGGCCTGGATATTGGGGACATTGTTTAGTAGTGTAGCAAGTATGTGGAGGTGCTGTACAGTTGGCCCTCTATGTATGCAGGGGTTTGGGAACGTACTGGGAACATAAACTCCACTGAATGACTTCTTTAGCTAATGATGCAACTTTTTTTTATTATTATTATTTTTTATTATTTATTTTTTTGTGTGTTTGTGTGTGGACTTAGATACAGTGGGGGGGTGGGGACATAAAAACTCAATATAATGAGTTGCTGTATTGAAACCCCATCAGCAATGCAAGGCTCCATTTACCATCACATCACAGTCACCATCTTACATCACCCATTACTTCGCTCTTCTCTCATCAGCCATTACTTTACTCTTATCTGCCTTAACTTTCAAAGCACAGTGCTAACACATGTTCACTAGGCTGCACCAGTGTACAAAACTGGTGTTCTTTATTAGTAATCTGCATGGATCAGATCTGAGATACTCCACTGTACACCTTTCATTACAATCTTCGTCCCTATTTCCACAATCAGAGCCTTTTTTTCTCTCTCATAACCCCGTCCATTTATTTAAATCTTTAAAAGATTCACCTCAAAAATCGATACACTCTCAGGCAATGACTTTTAAAGATAGTAAAGTAACAAGCATCTGTGATACACAGTATAATGCGAATGATTTGCTATATACATGTACCACAGCAGTGCTGTTTGGGTACCGAGCTTATCAAACACACATCACAGCACCCCAGACAGTAGAAGTTATAGCACCCCATATTGTCATTTGATGCACATGATCAAAATTGTACTATTCTTGATGTTAATATTAGTCCACATTAGTATGGTAATTAACAAAACTATGAACAGTGACTTTCAAAATTCGGTATTGCAGTTATCAGAACCCAGCAAACTTTTCAGGATGTTGTGTAAGAGTTTCATGATTATTCAGTCAGAAAGTAGATTGATATTACTGTCTGCAGTAGTATATCAAAGCACATTAAAAAAAAAAAAAATAGAGTTAAGGACAGTGTCCAACACTCTTGTTTGTTTCTGTCTGTTGCCTTAGTCACACCCAAGTGATAACTACCACACCTGAGCAGGTTATATGAAAAGACAGACAAATGAGGATATGAAGATGGTTTGTGTTACAGTAAATGCAGGGGAAAGCACCAGGAGAAGTACTTTGAGATGCTTTGGCCATGTGCAGAGAACGGAGAATGAGAAACTTGACATGGAAAGTGTATGTTGGTGAGGTGGGAGGGAGGAGGGGGTGGGGAGACAGGATGAGATAGTGGTTGGGGTGGAGGGGTATTTAGAGTGGGGTTGTGAGTGATGGGGGGGGGGAAGGGGGAAGACTGAGGATAAGATGAATGGATGAGGTGGAGAGGTGTATGAGGGATGGCAGTCTGATGTCAGAGAACTTGGGGATTTGTTTGTGGCCACCCCTTCCAGGATTAAGGCATTGGGCTGTAAAAGAGTATTTTGCCATGTGCAGGTGTAAAACAGTACAGCCAGTCGCTAGTCTCAAGTTACTCCCTTCAGGCATAGGTGTCCAAGGCTGGTGTAAACAGGTACAAGAAAAAGGGTCACTCTGACAGTCCTAACTTTACAATTAACAGTGTGAGCCCATACTCCATATGTAAAAGATAATTTCATTGCATTCACAACTTGGAAACAACCTGAAATGTCAGACTGAGAATCAGGCAGAAGTAAACTACAGTGTGTACATGCACACACTCACTGAATAATGAGCACTATATAAAGATGCTGCACCCTTTGCCTTATAGACTATAAAAACACATTGTCTGGTATTCACAAAACTGAGAAAATAATGCAGTTGTGTACCATCTTAGTAGAATAAGTTAGCAGGTCATCTCAGTCAGAATAGTTCATAATGTCCAGCATTAACAGTACTATATTTACCATGGATTCAGTTTGGACAGTTGGTATTTGCTTTTTGAGTCCACAATCTGAATTAAGCTGATCTTGATGCAAGCTTCCTGAACTGTGTGTTGTGTGAGTTTGATCAGTTGGAGTACTTTATTTTGTGTGTGTGTGTGTGTGTGTGTGTGTGTGCACACTTAAAACGTTCCTGTAATATTTATTATTTGCAGTATTCAGTTTTTTTTTTTTTTTTTTTTTTTTTTTTTTTTTTTTTTTTTTGAACCAGCGATGATATATGGCTGCATGGTGGTTCAGTATATATGTGGATGGTGTCATAAAAAATACAGTACAAGGCAGGGCAGTGGATGTTGGAGTGTCCTCAGTGAGAGAGGGTAGGGTTTGGAAATTGCCTGTACACTGCTGCTGTTTGCTTATGATATTGTACTGTACAGTATTAAGTGAAGACGAGTGGAAGGTGCAAGGCTTGGTGAATAATGTGGCAGTGTATAAGAAGCAAAATTTAAAAGTGAATGCAACAGAGTAAAGTTATGGTTTTCAGTGGACTGACATTTGGAAATGCATAGTGAGACTGGATGGTCAAGAAATGGAGAGTGAGAGTGCTTTCAGAGCTTCAGGAAGTGTGATGAGCAAGTGTAGAATTTTAGAGGATGAAGTGCATGAAAGATGACAGCAGGGATGGTAGGTTACAGGTTCAGAAAGACCTGTAGTAAGGAAGAGGGAACTGAGCATGGAAATAAAAGTCACAGAATGACAATAGTGTGATCCCACCAATGATGTATGAAGGTGAAGCTTGGACTCTTAGCAGAAGTCAGATGAGAGATAGGAGTAGTAATGAATTATTTGAGAGGAGCATGAGGAATTTGAAGAAGTAAAGGAGTGATTTGGTGTTGTTCAGGATGTACTGAATTGCATTAGAAAATCCCTGAAATGGCTTGGCCACGTGGAAAGAAAAGAATGAGAGATTGACCATGACAATGTATGTGAGTTATGTGTAGGGGGAGGGGGTTAGACTGGTAATGGGCTGGAAGGCTGGAGTAGAGAGGGGTATGAGATGGGGAGTGGACAGCCTGATGGCAAAGGACAGAATGATACGGTGGCACTTCATTTGTGGCCATCTTTTCTCTGATAAAGGCATCTTAGTAGGTGAATTAACTGCTAGAAGATCATTAACATCACCCAAGGCAATACCTATATCTACTAAGCACGGTTGGTTTTGGGGAACAAACACGCACACAGTTTTCAGTGAGGAATTGTAGGTTTATAACTACAGTATACAGTATATAGATTGATAGACATATGTACTCGTATACATTATTTCTAAACTTCTTACATTGACCTTTGTTATACAGATATCTTGATACCTTCCTTAGCCTACTCCACTACATTGTAACAGCAGTATTTACATCTCTATACATTCCAGCATAAATAAATCCCCCTCAAGTACCATTTTTTCTCTCATGTATCCATGAAAGTTAGCTCCTTTATAATTCAGATCTTTAACATTTATTAATATTTCTCACTGCTCATTGTATACATGGGAGGGACAAGTGCAAAAAATATCAGATCACATGATAGTGGATGAATAAGAGAGATGATTGATAGATGCTGAAGCAATAACAGTGAAGTTAACTGAATATGACTGTCATGTTATACCAGTTAACATTGTGATTAAGTTGAAGTATAGGATACTCAGTAAACAATGTTTAAAGCATTGGAAGATAGGGCTTTAGAGGTGAATATAGGTAAAAAGAAATATGGGAAGGGTGTAGAAAAACTGCATGGAGTAGAGCATTGAATAACTGCAGGGCATATAACTGGCAGGAAACAGTAATAGAGATGGCTGTCAGGGGTGTTTCAAAGCAAAATATGCTAGAGTTGGGGTTAAAATGTGTAAGCTTTTAAATATCTCATCACCATGATAGAGAAAATAAGAATGAAATGTAAATTTCAGTACTTTGAGAAAAAAGTGATCAGTGCAAGATACTGTTATATGAGATAGGGAAGCTAGTACTAAGGCTGCATTAAGATGTGTTAGTGCCTATATGAATGTGAGATTTTGACATAATATTTAGTTCTAAACACCAAGAATGAGAACAGTGGAAAGATGACTGGTAAGAATGGTACTGTATGTTAGTTTTGTAGTTTGAATGTGGTAAGAAATGTGGAGTTCCATTAATGATAAACTATAAAGGAAGTCTAATAGCGTGTGGGTAGAAAAAGTGTTTTTGTGTATGTTATTTAAAGAGATTGGATGTGGATAGGATGGTGAGAATGGTATGTGTGTTAGTTTGAAGGTGGGAAGGGTTGTTGATGGCTAAGACTAGTGGTGACAGTGTATGGTTGGTGATGGTGTGATATGTGGATGTTGATGAAGGTTAGAATTGGATGGATGGAGGATATAAGGAGATATATGTGGAAACTGGACCTCTTTTTCATCTTGACATGCAGTGAAATGGTTCAGTCCCACAGCTGGTGGTGAAGAGCATCTAAAAAGAGAAATGTGCATGGATTATATTTTGTTTGTACAGTATGATGGAGCCAAGAATTTCAAAAGTTTGAGTGACTGGGGTTGTCCATTTCACTATGTATTTTGTTGATGGGGTCTCCTACCTCAAGGTTTTATATTATTTATGAACACATTCTAGTCCATTACCAATATATTTTGGGGAAGTTGGTTTAGGATGATAATCAAAACAGAAATGACAGCAGATTACAGGCCATTCTGATTCAGTGGAGATATTAAGACTGCTGTTGAGAAAACATTTTTAGGTATGGAAGAAAATATTTGTGTGGTCTGAGTTTCATCTAAATGTGGACCTGCTTGACTGCAAGGAGAATTTGCTCATCTCCATTTCACCATCTCCCTTTGATAGAATAAGGAGATGAAGGTCATTTGTATAACCAAGAAGTGGAGAAACCTGGTTACATCAGTGCCACTTCATGAAGGCATCCCTCTGGCAAAAAAAAAAAAAAAAAAGGAAGTTAGATGAAAGCAAAAAGCAAGAAAAAGTTACAAAGGCTGAGTAAATAATAAAGGCAAATGCAAAGTGTTTAGGAAAACTCAGCATTTAGTAGAGTCTCCATTTGCAACAGTATCTGTGATTTCAGTTTGCTTGGTGCAGCAGAGATATATCAGGTAGTCTCTTATGATTAGGAACATTGTTTGCTTGGTGCTGGAGGCAGAATAATGAGTTAACAGTTCAAAACACATGCACGATAAAATGATGCCCATGTTAATGGTGGGAGCTAGGCAGATGCAGCCCACCATACAAACATTTCATTATTCCAAATCAAAGTGTGCCATAATTATCATCAATAGGATCTGTACATTAACATGTAAAGGACTGTGTATGTTTTTTGAGCTGTACAGAGCAAAAAAGAATTACTTATTTGAACAGCATCACAGTATAATAAATGTTCCCAACCATTGATTGCAGGGCTGGCCACCATGAAAGTAAAATAAAGGATGCATCTACCCAAGTCAAATTGTGCCACAATTACTGTAAATATTACCTATGCATAGCACAGCAGCTGCAAGTTACTTAACATTTTTTTCTCTCTGGAGTGACAGATTAAGTGGTTTATGTGAACAGTAACAAAGTCAACAAGTGCTCCTCAAAGCTGATCATGGCCTTCATGCTGCTGACTCATAACCTGCCATCTCTGTCCTTCCATGTTACTCAAAATTTACCCCTTGATACTTAAGTGTGCCTGTTGGTGATCAGTAATTGTTTATTCAAACTATTTCTGTGCATCGTACTCGTATTCTTGGGAAAATTGCAAGTATTGTATGGCCAAAATGGGAGCTTTGGAAAAAATTTTGATTTTTCCTTCCTCATTAGCTGCGTCATTGTTCAGAAGGGTCAGTTTGTTCAGTTCTATTACCATAGAACAATCCTTTCTTGTGATGCACTAGTCACACAGATGGAGGGCCTACTGGATACAGGGTACAGGAATTGGTGCCATTGTGCAAAATTATATAAAAAAATATTGGTTCAGTGTAATGAAGGACAAGTTATAATTGTGGATGGAATAGTGGATGATGAAGATGAGGTAGATGAAAGGTGAAGAGAGCCCTTACAAACTTATTTTCAAGTAACAAAAAGGCAACCATTAGCCTCTTGTGCTGGAGGATCTTTCATGTTAGCTGTTTAATCCAGTTATGTATTTGCTATTTTATGTTGCTATTTCCAGACAGTTTTATTAGGCTTAGGGTATATATTTCAGACTGGAAGATTTAGATACCACTTTTAATTGTTCAGAGTGAGAATTTTTTTTTTACCTATTTGAATAAGAGTGTCTGCAAGAATAAATTGTGAAAATGTCACTGTAATGAAAGGATGAATCATGCTGTCAGTTTGTTTTAATTTTTTTTTTTTTTTTTTTTTTTTTTTTTAAATAAAGGGGTCAGATAATATTATTATCTTTAATTATCCATTTAAAGTTATGGTCGTCGAGAGAAATGAAGTCACTGAATGTACAGTGAGGTTGGATGAGGATGAAATGGAAAATGTGAGTTAGTACTTGGGTAGCATGATGAGTAAGGGTGGAAGTTTAGAGGGTGAAGTGCTTTAAAGGGTACAACAAGGAAGAAAGGTTGTTGGTTCTTTGAAAGCAGTGATAAGAAGCAGGGAAGTGAGCATGGAAGTGAAAAAGTTACTACATGACAGTATTGTGTTAACCAGCTCTAACATATGGAAGTGAAGCTTGGCCCTTGTCAGAGGGACACAAGAGTGAGAGTAGTGGAAATAAGTTAGTCGAGATGAGTATGTGGAGCCACATGGAGAGAGAGACTGACATATGAGGAAGTGAAGGAGCATTGTGGTGTGGATGTGATTGAAAGTGTTAGGGGAAATACATAGAGGTAGTTTGGCCATGTGGAGAGGATAGAGGGCGAGAGACTGACGAGGAGAGTGTATGTGAGTCAGGTGGAGGGGGGGGAGGGAGGGGGCGGCCAAGGATGAGGTGGAGGGATGGAGTGGAGAGGTATATGAGAGAGAGGGGTGTGAGCTGGGAGCAGGGCAGTGAAATGGCAGGGGACAGGGCAACATGGAGGCAATTTGTTTGTGGCCACCCCGGGGGGCGCGGTAGCACAGTGGTAGCGCGCTGGACTCATAATCGGGGGATTGTGAGTTCGAGCCTCGCCCGGGCTGCCGTGCCGGGAGTGGTAGCTCGCTCCTGTAACCCTAGCGGGGCTATATAGTCCAATACAGGGCTTAGCTCGGGGGAACTCCATTTCTCCCATTTTTTGTGGCCACCCCTTACGGGATTAAGGCATATGACAGTAGATAGGTAGATAGATAGAATTATTCATTTCATATTTGGAAACCCTAAACTGAATTAAAATCATCTTGTGGAATCCTGATAATGTTGAAAAGACATTATCATAGCAGATGAATTTAGTGCTAGGGTGAAGAAAAGAGAGGGTGTAGAGTAGTGTCACCAAAAAGAATGTTAAAGGAGTCATAGCTACCTTGAATATACTTGATATTTTAAAAAGGCAGTGAGAGGGGATAGTGTAGTAACAATAACAATATGTGGGGAAGAAGAAATGTTTAAGATCTTCAGGGGCAGTATCCCAAATTCTAAGGAAACCTGGAAAAAAATTCAAGAAAGCTGATTTTTTCAGGAAATCTTGGAAGTATGCTAAGTCAAGATCCACAAATATTGTATACATTCCACATGAGCTAGCCATGTGGGATGAATATCCAAGATGGCCGCCAATGGCATGGGATGCTTACTGTATGTAGCTTTGGAATCAGAAGTCACAGATGGTCATGTAATACCTGTTTTTAAGGTTTTGGGGGTATATGAAAACCATTTCTACCATTATTTCAATGATTTATTGACATACTGTATGTTAAAAGTATGATCAAGTTACTGTATATTTAAAACAAAATGGTAACTTAAACAAATTTAAAGTCAATAACCAGCACTAACTTGACAGCAGCAGTTATTGAACTATATCAGAATAAAACTTTTTTGAGTATCATAACTAGTTATGGTCACCGATATAGCATGGAGACTCATATATTCTCCTTCAGGTGGGCGTGAAATAGCGCAAGATTGGCCAATACTCAAGGAACACAGAGGTGTACAGTAGAGTCCTGTTTTTCGACACCTGCATCTCGTGCCATACATTTGTTTACACCTACATGACACAATGAGAAGAACATGCTCTGTTTCTGCTGGTCTGTCAGCCAAAATGGGATTGAGCATTCCACCCTGAAGCTCACAACCCCAGTCAGTAGGATTTTGATCCTCAACATTGCCCAACCACTCCAGAACTGCAAAGTAGGCTCAATATAAATGGTATTTTGCAGCTGAAGATGTGGGAGGTGGGCTCTGAAGTTAAAAGCTGCTGGATGCTTTGTTCATCCTCTGTATGTACAGTACTTTACTAATCTCAGCTTATCAAGTGTTGTACATGTCGGATTGGCATTATATAACTTAAGTAAGAATATTCCCCTGACTCTGGCTACTTCATGGCTGGCATCGCTGTCCTGAAACACACCCAATGTCCTCCAATCCTCACTTTCCAAGACTGTCTTGGCACTCTTTTTGCTAGTGCCATATAAGGCAGAGACTGTCACATCCGGTGCTATCAGTATGTGTTGTCGGGTGTGTGGATGCATTGCCTGCAGGATGCTGTGTATGCTATAAACCATGTCTCTTGCATACTGCATGTAGATATTGTCTGTTGTTGCCCTAACAACCAACATGACAAGCAGATCTGTATCCTTTGCCACAAGTACAACAGGTTGTGCGATATTCACAGCAAGTGCCAATGCTGTGTTATTTATTAAGTAGTCAGCATTAGCCTGGCTTTACAAGTGCCAATGCTGTGTTATTAAGTAGTCAGCATCAGCCTGGCTTTGACAGCAAGCAATGCCTTCAGATGTAAGCCAGTCCTTCAGCCTAATGATTAACTGTGACTTGTTATGATTTGCTGAAATGGAGCATTTATTGCCCATGGCTGATGTGTTGAAATCAAACACTATGTCTGCAGAGACATAGGGATCAGTGTGGGAGTCCTGTTCTTCTGCCATGGTTAACATGGTAAGATTTGTGTAGCCATCAAAACAGACAGTGCATTCTTTGCTGTAGTTATTGATAACATGATTCGCATAGCTGTCACACATATCACCATACGTGCCGTCCACAGGCCTTGTCACATTTTGCAGCAAATGCCCTTCATCCACCACATAGTATGGGTTCATTCCCAAGAGCTTCAGTGGATATTGGGACTACTGGAGTTTTCAGCACCTTGGCAAGACCATTTTTGTTGCATTTGCACATTGTACCCTTGTCAAATAGTGCTGGTGGCTGTTTGCTAAACTCATGTTTAAGGTGATTCTCCATATCTAATTGGTTCTGTATCGTACGTGTGACCCACATGAAGAATAGTGTTAGGTCGACCTCAATGTCTTTGCCACTGACAGTGGCAGTACAGGTTGCTGCATCAATAGATATAACCTTGTCACTCCTTTTGAGCTTAACGTCAGTGTAGTTCAGGCCACTGATGCATGCAGTTGCCCTCTCACCTGATGTAACTGCACCATCTGCATTAGCACAAATAGATGCCAAACCTCCATTATCAATGCTGACCGATCTCTTGCGGTATTTACCCGTGTAGGTAAATGGCAAATGGTGTGATAGGTTATTCTGAAAGGTGAGAAAGTGACTGCTGTCACAAGTAACTGTGGATTCCCAGAGGTTTTCTGGTGTCGAATGACCCTGAAGGCCTTCCCCTTGGTTTCCTCTGAAGCCCACGTCCATCATGAAAACAGATTTGACAGTCTTGGTGGTACTTGGCCTCAGCTGCCACAAGACCACCAACATTTTAAATGCATGTATATACAGACTCTCCCCAACTATCAGCTCACTCCATTGCCTTGGCTGTAACAGATGATGATAGTTCAGTTGTTGTTGCTTTATGAGTCGTCTCACGTTGGTCCATTGGTTGTTTGGTGATCTTACTATAGTCCACATATTTCCCACAGTACAGACAGTCTTATTTTATATTAAAGATAGTGGCCTGTGAACGGCAGGTGATTATCTCATGCACTTGTCTCTCCGATTCTTCTGACTCCCTTTCTCACTTTTTTATGTATGATGGCATGATGTAATGTTCCTTGCACCATTTATGAGCCAGAACTGGTAACACTTTAGATATTAGCTTTTCATCAGGTTTATCCCTCAGATCAGCAATAATGTTCAGTATGCTAGGTAGGCCTTTTTCTGTGACAGTACTGTACATGGGTCAGAGGCGATTGGCTTATCACAAAAATCACAAATATCACACTGTTCTTGTGCAGCCATCTCATTCCATTCACACTGTCTTCTGTCCATCTGTGCACTTCTGCCTCTACACTTCAGTCTGTATTCAACCTGAAAAAAAAAAATGATGAAGTATGCTCAAGTTTATGAACTTAGAGCAAAATTATCAATATAGATTTCTGATTTTTTTTTGCTTAGCACACGTTCTTTGTGTACAGTATGTCAGTGACATAGAATTCTTTGAATAACAGCAGAAATGGATTTATCACTCCATAACACCCATAAAAAGTGGTATTACATGACCAAGTGTGAACTTTAGTCACTAAGCTATGTACCTGCCCCGTGCCGATGGTGGTCATCTTGAATTTTTCCTCCCACACAGTTAGTTTACATGGAATGTTTAGAATGTTTGTTGATATTGACTTAGGAGGTATTTATGGCTTTCATGAAGAAATCAGCTTTCTCAATTTTTTTTCCAGGTGTATCCTTAATGGCAAATGCTCCTGGGCTATCTTGTATAGATTATGTTTTAAGATGTGGAAGAAGGGTTGAGTTGTACCACTGTTCCAGGGGGAGGGTAGGAAGAAAAAAAGAATTGCACACAAGAGGAACACACATTGAGTATACAGAACCAAGAAATGTGTATGGGAGAATTACTGGTATCAAAAAAGGGGTTTAAGAAGGTGAAAATAAGAAAGGGAGAGTAGGAAGGTCTTCTGAAGGTAAGAGTTTGTATTGGTCAGATACCCATGAAAATTCTATTTGAATAGCATTTTATAAAGAAGAAAATTGTATTGAACCTTCATGAGGTTGGAAAAAGCTTAAGGTAGGAGTGATTGAGGTATGACAGTTGTTGAAAAAATGTGTAGGTGGTCTAGACATCAAAGGTTTTTGCAAGGGAAGTACTAGTGCATGTAAGAAAGAAAAGGGACAGTGTTAATAATTTTGAGTAGCCCGTAGGAATGAAATAATGCTGTGTCATGCCACCGTGGCCCTTTAATATTTCTGGGTATTTGCCATGTCACTGGCCCTTTAACATTTGTGGGTATTCACTGAGGCGTTTTAATATTTGTGGGTATTCACTGAGGCCCTTTAATATTTGTGGGTATTCACTGAGGCCCTTTAATATTTGTGGGTACTCTCTGAGGCCCTTTAATATTTGTGGGTATTCACTGAGGCCCTTTAATATTTGTGGGTATTCACTGAGGCCCTTTAATATTTGTGGGTATTCACTGAGGCCTTTTAATATTTGTGAGTACTCTCTGAGGCCCTTTAAAATTTGTGGGTATTCACTGTGGCCTTTTATAATTTGTGGGTATTCACAGAGGCCCTTTAATATTTGTGGGTATTCACTGAGGCCCTTTAATATTTGTGGGTATTCACTGAGGCCCTTTAATATTTGTGGGTATTCACAGAGGCCCTTTAATATTTGTGGGTATTCACTGAGGCCCTTTAATATTTGTGGGTATTCAGTGAGGCCCTTTAATATTTGTGGGTATGCACTGAGGCTCTTTAACATTTGTTGGTATTCACTGAGGCTCTTTAATATTTGTGGGTATTCACTGAGGCCCTTTAATATTTGTGGGTACAGTAGAAGTCCGATTTTTCGGCATCTATGGGACCAGGCAAGTGCCGAAAAATCAAAATTGCCGAATTATCAAAAACCCTACCCACTCAGTACCTTATATGTTTCGGTGAACACTATCATCACTACTTATATCATTACAAATGTGTTTGGAGAGAGTACTGTATACTGTTAGATACTGTACAATACTGTAATGAATACAGTACTATACATGAATATGAAAAATAAAGAAATTAGTGAACATACTGTATATAAATGTAATGGTACAGTAGGCCTACAAGTTCACATGCACTTACCTAAACTTATAGTAGGTTCCTTATGTCCATATGTACAATAGAAGGGGTTGATTGGAGTCTGCTGCTGCTGGAAGAAGTCCCCAGCAGTAGAGGGGACGTAAAAAATCGGAAAATCTGCCGAACGATCAGAGATTTTCGTAAATGGGACTATTTCTCAAAACTGCCGAAATGTCAGATTTGCCGGGGGATTGGATGCCGAAGAATTGGACTTTTACTGTATTCACTGAGGCTCTTTAATATTTGTGGGTACTCTCTGAGGCCCTTTAACATTTGTGGGTATTCACTGAGGCCCTTTAATATTTGTGGGTATTCACTGAGGCCCTGTTATATTTGTGGGTATTCACTGAGGCCCTGTTATATTTGTGGGTATTTTCTACTAGAAATCCACCAAAACATATCATCGTCAACAAAATCCTTCTTAAATGGCAAGCCAGCTTCTTGTCAGGCAGACAATCCCAAGCATTCAACCAAAACCAGATATCCAAATGCAGAATCCTGTCCAGATGGATTACTAATATATCAGTAACTTCAGACCAAACCAAACCAGCTGCAGTATACTTGTAGCATAAACTCACTAAAACAGTGGCTCAGGAGGAATAGGATAACTGCTTCACCAATGAATTACAAATCAGATTTTTTGGGCATGCACTGGAAACACGCATGGTCTTTTCTCATTACATAAACAACGTAGTTCAACCCAGGACCATGTTTAAGCTGAAGTGCTGCAAACAGACAAGCAACTACTGCTTTTCGCCAAAAGAAAGAAACAATCACCATTTACATGCAGTTCATCCACTCTGCATTTTACTGTACAGGATTGATTGAGATGAGTGAATTTGGGATATTTGAGGATAATTGATTAAGAGAGAGTATGCTAATGAGGGGAGGAAAGCAAAAGGGAAGGGGGAAACTTAGAGTGAGATGAAAGGATGGAGTGGAAAAGTATATGGATGAGAGGGCTATGAGTTGAAGATGGGCAGCCTGATAATGATGGACTGGGTGACATGGAGACTTTGTGGTCACCCCTCATGAGATTGAGGTGTCTAGCTAGTGAGTTCAGCTCTTGCTTTTTTTTTTTTTTTTTTTTTTTTTTTTTTTTTTTTTAATGCAAGGAAGATGGCACCAAAGGCCAGGAGCCTGCAAACCATTGCTTCCAAGAAAAAAAACAATACAAAAGAGAGCCAAATTCAAGATCCATTCATTTCGAGATGCCTGGACACACTGCGTTTGAAAGACTGGAGATCATAGGAAGTAGGAAATACAGACAGAGGGAGACAGTTCCAGAGTTGACCTCTTGCATAAATGAAGGACTGGGAGTAATGGTTAACTTTTTCATTAGAGAGTTGGACAGAAAAGGGATGAGGTTTGTTGCCAGATGGGTGCTACGCACCTGCTGTAGAGGTGGAGGGATGCAAGCAGACAGTTCAGAGCAGCTGTGACCATTGAAGTAGCGATAAAAAAGAGATAAAGATGCAATAGTGCAGCGAAGAGAGAGAGGTTGAAGGGAGCCAGTAAGAGGAGAAGAGTTAATGAGACTAAAACCCTTTGACTCCACCCTATTGAGAAGAGCTGTATGTGGGGAGTCTCCCCTCACGAGAGTTATACTCTACACAGGCAAATAAAACCCATGTGTAAAGGCAACATCTGTGCAGGGGTAAAGACCTAGCAGATACTATAAATCACTCAGAATTAAACATTTAGAGTGAGAAGGGATGTACATAGATATGGGAGCACCGGATATGCACTCCAGCCAGATAATGGAATTATTATTAGCAAACTTATATAACCTTGGCCTTCCTTACAGCCTCCTACACTCAGGCTCACAGTTGGTATCGTTTCGTTTCGTTTTTAAAGGCTCCAACATGCTTGTATGCGTTGGATTTGGTCACCTAATGGTGGCTCTCCATGCTGCTCAATCCATTGCAGCCTCCCTGTTCAGTCCCTTAACCCTGAGGTCACACTTAATGACCTCGTCCCATGTCTTTCTCGGTCAGCCCCTCATAACCGCACCCCCAATATTAACACTTATCCCCCATCCTCTCCACCTGTCCAAACCATCTCAATCTACCTTTCCTCATCACAACACCAATACACTCCAGCCCCATTCTACCTCTCAGCTCTTCCATCGTAAACCCAACCCCCCAGACCTTGCACGCAGGGACGCACTACACATCCACCTAATCATTGTCATTTCTGTACGTCTGAGCCGGCGAATATCCTCCTCCTTTACTGCCCAAGTCTCACTACCATACAGCATTACACTCCTAACACATTTTGCATGCAAAGACCCCTTTGCACGTAGGGAGAGTCCTCTCAATGCCAGGAGAGGCAAGAGCTCCCTGAATTTCTTCCAACCACTCCTCACCCTAGCCACAGAGCTAGCTCAAGCCCCACCTTCTGCACACGTGTCTCCCAAATAACAAAACTCTTCCACACACTCAAGAGATTCACCAGCAAGTTCAATCCTTTCACGCCTAACAATCTCCACCTGCCCTCCCCGACACGCTGTACACATAAAATCAACATTATCTTTTCAGTCTGCCTCTGATACCACTACATCTCTTGTGCACCCATTTATCACAAACACCACAAAAGATGGAATTACTTCCCGCGCCCTTGTGGCAAACTGCACATGACCACTCTCTCTCATCTTTGACAGTACCGCCACCAACCCTAGATATCATCACTTTTGTTTTATCTGCATTTACCCTTAAGTCCTTGTGTCCCATACCATCTCTCCACTTCCTAAACCTTTTCTCCGCCTTCCTTTCGTTCTCTGCAGTCAGCACCAAATCATCAGCATACAACATCTCCCACGGGAGTCCATTTCTAAAGTCACGTGAGAGGGCTTCAGGTAACATGATAAACAACATGGGACCCAAAACTGACCCCTGATGCACACCAACATTCATGGAAAACTCATCACTCAAATCTCCATTCACTCTTACCTGGGTACAAGCACCCACATACATAGCCATAACCACCTTAACCAGCCACTCCTCCAAGCCAAGCTTTCTCATTGCCCACTTCACCACCTCTCTAGGGACTCTGTCAAAGGCCTTTTCCAAATCAGCAAAAACAAAATATAGATCCCTTTTCCTACTAATATATTTTTCCTGAAGCTGTCGAACAATGAATATGGCATCAGTGGTCCCCCTACCTGGCATAAACCCAAACTGCATCTCATCAATATTCACACTTTGTCTAATCATACCTTCTAAAATTCTCTCCATTACCTTCATTATCTGATCTAAAAGCTTTATACCTCTGTAATTTCCTCTTTCCAGGGCATCACCCCTCCCTTTATACACATTTACAATTACACTCTTCAGCCAATCATCTGGGACAACACACTCATAAATAATCATATTTATCAGGTCAGTGACTAACCTCGCCCTTATATCTCTTGTACTGTACTGGTATACTGTACACTTTTCAATGTCTTAGCCATACCTATTCTTTATTCATGACTGTAGCATATCTGCCCGTAAACTGTACATTTCCCAATGTACCACGTGCCTAAAATTTCCAAATGCTTCACCGTACCCTGTCTACATAGTGTGTTTAGAATACTCTTCAGCTGTCCCATTTCCTCTACTGTCATAACTTTTCAGAGTAATTATACAGGCATACCCTGCTGTATGCATAATAATGTAAAAAAATTAACACTTCCCCACCTATCGATGGCTAGTCCCTGGTTATCTGATGGTTTTTATTTTCTGGTGGTTTCTTTTTTAACCAATTTTGATGATATTTTAGACTTAAATTTTGTTCAGGTTTATTTATAAGCTGTTTTTAGACTTAGATTAATGTGTTTAGTCACAAGTGGGGTGAACACTGTCATATTGGGGTACAGTTTACTAAGTTTGATTTTTTTCCAGACTTGATTTTGATGATTTTCAGATATTATTTTTGGGTGTAGGTGAGCTATAAATCGCTTTTTGGCTTACTTTAGGTTGTTTTAAAGCAATTTAAGGGTTTAGGTGAACCAAAAACTTGTTTTTGGACTCATTTGGGTGGGTTTTGGAGTTGGTTGAGGGAGATCTCAAGGCTGTCCAGTGCATCCCTGGCATAAATCGAGTCTGGCATAAATCTTTAATTTCCAAACTGCCCTCTTACGGTTTCTATCCTTCTATCTGTGCCTTCATTTCTAGCTTCCTTTCTGGTCGTTCTATAGCTGCTGTTGTAGATGGCTATCGTTCTTCTCCTAGATCTATTAACCGTGGTGTTCCTCAGGGCTCTGTCCTATCACCAGCTCTCTTCCTTTTATTCATCAATGACCTTCTAAGATGTACATCTAACCCTCTCCACTCATATGCTGATGACTCCACCCATCACCTTTCCATTTGATTCCCACAACGTCCATCTCAGCAGTTACTTCAACAGGCAAGGGATGAGGCTATGGCACACCTAATGTCTGACTTGGCTCGTATCTCTCACTGGGGCAAAAATAATGTGGTTGTTTTTAATGCATCAAAGACTCAGTTTTTGCACCTATCAACCCAACAGAATCTTCCACAGGTATACCCACTTATGTTTAATAATACTCAACTTAATCCTGCATCATCGTTGAACATGCTTGGGGTTTCATTTGCTCGGGACTTGTCTTGGAAAGATCATATTACATCTCTTGTAAAATCTGCTTCCAAGCAATTGGGTGTGCTAAGCCGACCCCATTCCTTCTTTGTCCCTGCACAATTGTTGACTCTATACAGGGGTTTTATCCGCCCCTGTGTGGAGTACAACTCTCATGTGTGGGGAAGCTCCCCACATACAGCTCTTCTCAATAGGGTGTAGTCAAAGGCTTTTCGTTTCATTAACTCTCCCCCTCTTACTGACTCCCTTCAACCTCTGTCTCTTCGCCGCACTGTTGCATCTTAATCTCTTTTCTATCGCTACTTCAATGGTCACTGTTCCTCTGAACTGTCTCCATGCATTCCTCCACTTCTACGACGGGTGCGTAGCACCCATCTGGCAGCAAACTCTCACCCCTTTTCTGTCCAACTCCCTAATGCAAGAGTTAACTGTTACTCCCAGTCCTTTATTTATGCAACAGATCAACTCTGGAACTGTCTCCCTCTGTCTGTATTTCCTGCTTCCTATGATCTCCAGTCTCTCAAACGCAGTGTGTCCAGGCATCTCAAAATGAATGGATCTTGAATTTGGCTCTCTCTTGTATTTTGTTTTTCTCTTGGAAGGAACAGTTTTGCGGGCTTATTGCCTTTGGTTCCTTCTTCCTAACATAAAAATAAAAAAAATAAAAACCTATACTTTCTGTGTTATAATGTCCCCAGTTGACGATACCCTGGCTCAATGATGGTTTTTCCCAAACACACCCCATCGTTATAATGAGGATGGCCTGTATGTACAGCATCCCTGCCCACATATTAGTACCTGTATTAAAACACCGTCATTAACTTTCCATGTAACCAGTATGTTTATTTTCGGGTTCAGAATGTAGGTTCTTAGGATGAGCAACTTTTCTGTGTCACTCTTCTCCATTTCCCTTCTCAAGCTTTTCTCTTTTTCTGTCACTGTACCAAGATACAAAAAATGTATATTTGTTTACTAACACAACTAGTGTACTGTAATTTGCAGCTGTCATAGTCTGTCTGTCTAGTTTGCTGTTTCCCTCTCTCACTCCTTGGAACTCCCTGAATTTTGTTCTCTCAACTTCTCTTTCCATTTTGACTCCCTCATTTAAATTATTTTTTCCCATCCATGTAACTTGAATTCTTTTACATTCATCACCAGGTTTCCCACTGTCAGGCACTCTTCATTCTGTCGTTGTTCAGTCTGTCCATATACCAACTCAAGCCTTTTTTTTTTTATTCACTTGACTACACCACTGTATACTTTTACATTCTTCCTTATTAAAATTCATGTATCACACTCTTAATTAATCTTACTCCTTCTGTTCTTAGGAAGCTCTGTTAAATGATTACATCTTCATTTACTGTCAGTAATACTAATTATTTACATCTGTCTTTTATTTACTGCCAGTAATTCAAATATTTACATTTCTCCTTCATTTACAGTCAGTAATTCAAATTATTTACATCTCATTTTCTCTCAACAATTCAAATTACAGTGAACTCTCACATTTGGTGAGTAATAGGTGCGGAAAAAAAGCTCGCCAAACTGGAATTCACCAAATATGAACTGAATAACTAATGCGAAAAAAATAAATTGGTTCTGGGAATGCATGACTGGACTGATTTTCCACCTGTATTATAATGTTATTGGGTGTAAATCATGTGATAAACACACACACAACATGACTCAATTTAATTTATTTTAGCTAAGAAACAATACAAAACAGAAAAACCCCCATAAGAAAGTAAAATAATGGTCTTTATGTACACATAGTGTATGGTGCGTGGATGCCTTGGTTGGTGGTCTGCCAAGGTCACCCATTCCACGTATCTGTGTTTCATCCATTATGTGTTCTCAAGTCCTCAGCACTGGTAAGAATCACAATAAAACACAGACAAAATGCACATGTGATGGTGGTTGGCAGAGAAGTGTACTGCATGTGATGGTGGCTGGCAGAGAAGGGTAAACAAAGATTACTTGGAACCAGGGTTGCCAGAGTCTTGTGACCAAAAGTAGTGGAAACAGGCCTCAAAAGCAGTGAATTTCAGTATAAAGTAGCCCAACATAATTATGTGGCTCCATCGGTAGAGAGGTGGCCTGCAGTCCTAACGGACCCAGGTTCAAATCCCGGCTGGGGCAGGGAACAGTTTAAGGATTTGAATTTCATTAAATCAGGCTTTACTGATCTACCAGAAGACCCTCCGACATGTCATAAAAATACCCCTGCTATTACCAATACACCAGTCCTGTATGAGACAGCCTTAGCATGTATTCAATATGGACATTGGGTGTTAGCACTGAAGTGGTGACATGTAGAGGTGTATGGTATGTAGGAGGACTGCTGGGCCTTGATAGCAGGCTGTGAAGCCTATGCCCAGAGTCGGACACACACACACACACACACACACACACACACACACACACACACAAATACAGTATATATATCTATATATATATATATATATATATATATATATATATATAGAGTGGTAGGTGGTGGTGACTATCATCCACTCACTTGATATAGTGTTGCCTACTTCTTCCTTAGCCTTTATCATTCTTTTTCTATGTCTGCCATCCTCTCTTCCTATTTCTCCCATCTTTCCTGTCACTTCTTATTGCTTTTCTTTATAGGTGGCTTTATATTGAGTGACAAGCCAAATGGCTTCCTGTAAGCCAAGAAACCATTTACAACGCTGGGTGGCAACCATATAACCAAACCATACGTGCTCCCTACATGTCAACAAGTGGGTTGGTGGAGGGTTAGTGCCCCTCCCCGTAAAAGAAAGTCAAGTGGCCACCCTTTATGGGATTATGGCGTCTGGCAATAGATAGATAGATAGATAGAAAGATATATACTGTATATATATATATATATATATATATATATATATATGCATATATATGCATATATATATATATATATATACAGTATATATATATATATATCAAAATTCAAAATTTAGTAGCACAGGGCTTCCAAAAGTAGCCAAATTTGCAACTTGTAGCACAATCTGGCTGCTTCAAAAGGTTTGAGATGAGACTTTAATTTCACAATACAAACTAAATTTTGTTGAAGTTAATTCAGATTAAAAAAAAAAACTGTTGAAATTAATTGGCAAAAAATATATATATATTATATTTTTATTATAAACAACTTACCAAATGTGAGATTTCTGTCGCCAAGTTAGAGTGTTATGTACAATCTCATCCCATCGCCAAAAGTGAATTCTATCCATCTATCTATCTATCTATCTATTGCCAGACCCCATAATCCCGTAATGGGTGACCAATTGACTCCGAGTTATTTGTTTTACAGGATTCACCAAATGAAAACTCCCCAGATGTGAGAGTTCACTGTACTTATATGTCTCTTTCATTTACTGACAGTAATACAAATTATTTACCATTCTCCTTAATTTACTCTCAGTGATGCATTTCGATCAAGTAATAGTTGGTAAAAGAACACCTTAGTGTCTTCGTCACATCTCAACCAGCCTTTTCATTTTCCCGATTACTGTGCAGTTCACATAAACCTTCCATGCAATCCTGTCTTTGATTACACACTATTCTTCCATACTTTACTTGCACTGTGCATTGTAGACACCATGATCTTACTTTTGCAAACTTGTCACTTATGCTTTGTGTCAGACATTAATGATTACCATTAACTTAATTAGCTTCTTTCTCTGTAAAGAATCCTATAGTATTTTCCTATCAGGCTTCACTTTTATTCCTTCTTCTGGTGTTATCTCTCTCTGATACAGCTTCATTTGTATGAATGTGAAACAGCCATCTTCAGTAAATACTGAAGTAACCAAATCCTCTTCTATGCCATTGCTTTTCCTCACTACTTTTTTCTTGTGAGATTCTGTGGTTTTTGAACAGTTTCCTATGCACTGCATTAGACATTTTAATACCTTTTTAGGTGTTCAGTTTCATTTTTTGCTGCCCCTCCCATGAGATGGTAGTACAATAATTGTCATCTTCCTAACTTTGGGTCTAGCAGTTTCCCATATGCTTGTACTCTGTACAAGATGTTTGACTTCCTTCCCATGCATTAGCTCTTACACTGTTTCACTCATCACTCCAGCTTCCTTTCTCAGCTCTGTCTATATGCTGCTGTTCTTAATCTCTTCACTCATTAATTTCCCCAACATACTTCCCTTCTGTTCCTTACTTCTTTGTGTATAGCCAGACATCTTAACCATAGAGGGGGTGGCTACAAACAGATAGCCATTATGTCACCAGAGCTGTCTTTCCTCCATCTAACAGTACCCTCCTTCATAGCCTGTACCTCACAACCAGATTTCTCCTAATACTTTGCAGCCCTTGTTTCTCCTCACAGCTGCCTTTCATACCACTTTCATGTACTACATCATGCACAAACTTAACCCGTTAACTGCTCATGGTGTTTTTTTGGAGGTGTCCGTGGTGTGCAGACATAGGGGTAAAAATGAAATTTCCCAAAGGCCAAATTATGTCTCAGGAATTGAGAGAACACATGCCAAAGTATATAGTAACAAAATATTAGCTCAATATTTACCTTGGTAAAGCCATCGATAAACATCGAAGTGGAAAGTATGGTTTTCTTTTTCGGTTTCTGTTTCGATTTCGGTTTTGAAGGCTTAGACATGCTTGCATGGATCGGTCTTGGTCACCATGGCACTATTGAAATTCACCTGCGCAGCCAGGGCTGTATTGAGCAGTCGCACTCAGAACAGCCCAGGCTGTATAGACAAGTTAACTGGTTAAGGGAAAACTTTGGACTAGTATCCAAAGATCATGTTACAGTTGGCAAGCAGCACTGCATCGTCTTTAGATCTGAAATACTGTACTGTCCTATAGTTTCACTCAGTATGTCAGTCTTGTTTTGACCCCTCTTTTTGCCCCATATATTTCTGCATTGAGCATCTCTAGTGACCTCACATGGTCTTTTCAATATTCATACTAAACCACATGCTTCAACATCCATCCATCCTCAACAAATACTTCACAAGTATCATAAAATATTTATAGCATTGAAGTTTTTCATCACTACACACTATAAACATATATATCCTTCTGTGACTCTTCTTTATTCACTTTTTATGTTTAGTTTCTACAGTAATAAGTCCTCCAGATTTTGCCCTGTCCAGCAATGTAACTTTTATCTATACTGGACATCTTCAACCATTTTGAAGCCACCCTGTACATCACTTACAAAGCTCCATCCATTCCTAAAGTTACTCTACATCATTTACAAGATTTACAAGACTCTGGTGTCAGTTTTACTCTCCTAATCACTATTCATCATGACCACCATCCTTCTAACACTTGCTTCTGCTAAAGAATAAGTGGATAGTGTTCACAGTGTTGAAAAAATATATATATATATATTTAATGGTAGAGAACTTAATTTTGCATTGGTGGCCATGCGACTATGGGATTATTTGAATCTTTCAGTAGTAATTGGAGTGTTTCTGTCGTGTAAAATGCTGCCAGTGGATTAGGTTGGAAAGCATTTGACAGAGTGGATAGACAAAGAATGTGGAAAATATTAAGAATATATGGAGTAAATGAGAAGCTGTTGAATGGCATGTAGAGTATGTATGAGGGTCCTAAGGCTGCAGTGTGTGTGGATAGTGAGCTGAGTGAATTTTTCTCTGAATGTTGGATTGAAACCAATTTGTCATGTCTCCATGGTTGTTCAGTGTGTACAGTATATAGATGGGGTTATAAAAGAGATACAAGGTAGGGCAGTGGATGTTGGAGCAGCCCTAATAAGAGAGGGGAGCATTTGGAAACTTCATGTTCTGTTGTTTGCAGAAGATACTGTATTTTTAATCTATCTATCTATCTATTGCCAGACGCCTCAATCCCGTTTGGGGTGGCCACAAACAAATCGCCTCCAAGTCGCCCTGTCCCCCACCATTTCACTCCCCTGCTCCCAACTCACACACCCCTCTCTCATATACCTCTCCATCCCATCTCTCCATCTCATCCTCGGCTTCCCCCTCCCTCTTTCCCCCTCCACCTCACTCACATACACTCTCTTCGTCAGTCTTTGACCCTCCATCCTCTCCACATGGCCAAACCACCTCAGTGTGTTCCTCTTAACGCCTCCTATCACATCCACATCAACACCACAACGCTCCTTTATATCCTCATTCGTCAGCCTGTCTCTCCATGTGACTCCACAGGCTCCTCTTAAACCACTAAAGATCTGAGAATGAATATCTGATCTACACAACCTCTTCCCTTCCTAAAGCCTCCCTGTTCTTCTCCAACTATTTTCTCTGTTCTTTCTCTAACTCTGTCAATAAGTTTCCTACCATATACTTTTCCTATTATACTAAGAAGACAAATGCCCCTATGATTACCACACACTTCCTTTTCCCCTTTTCCTTTGTACAAGGGAATAATTATACCTGACTTCCAATCCTCCGGGACTCTGTATTTTTAAGTGAAGACAAAAGGGAGCTGCAAGGCTTGGTGAATGAGTTTGGGAGAATGTGTAAGAAATGGAATCTAAAGGTGAATGTGAATGTAGGGAAGAGTAAAGTTATTGTCTTTGAGAGAAATTAAGTCACTGAATGCACAGTGAGGAAGAAATGGAAAATGTGAGTGCTTTTAAGTACATGGGTAGTGTGATGAGTAAGGATGGAAGTTTGGAAGATGGAGTGCTTGAAAGGTTGCTGGTTCCTTGAAAGCAGTGATAAGAAATAGGGAAATGAGCATGAAAGTAAAAAAGTAGGTGCATGATAGTATTGTGATACTAATTCTTAACTTGTGGAAATGAAACTTGGGCCTTGTTGGAAGGACACAAATCAAGGGTGAGAGCAGTGGAAATGAGTTATTTGAGAGGAGCATGTGGAGTTACATGGAGAGACAGACTGGCAAATGAGGGAGTGAAGGAGCATTGTGGTTTAGACGTGGATGTGATAGAGAGCATTTGGAGAAATATATCTTCATTCTTTCCTCTTCCTTCTGCCTGTGGGTGACTCTACACTGGGTGACAAGCCAAATGGTTTCCTGTACACCAGGAAACCATTTACTATGCTGGGTGGTAACCATATAACCAAATTTTTGCTTCTGTTGCTTTAGTTGGTAATAAAGGTGCTCCAGTCGGATTGAGCCGATGAAGATTTATGTCCAAGTTGTGGTTGGGGTTTATTGCTCACGTAATGCCACTCAGGGATGAGTGAGGCTGGTCACTCTCATCTTAAATGCCAGGACCAACTTTCCTATCCCCGGACTCCTGTGCTCCTCTTGGAGCAACGTAGGATTAGATGGTGGATGGATGGATGATGGTTTGGCCATATGGAGGGGATGGAGAGTGAAAGGCTAATGAGGAGAGTGTATGCGAGTGAGGTGGAGGGGGGGAGAGGAAGGGGGAGGCTGAGGATGAGATGAAGGGATGGAGTAGAGAGGTATATGAGTGGGGGGGGGGGGAGGTGAGCTGGGAGGAGGACAGCAAAATGGTGGGGGACAGGGCAACATGGAGGCCATTTGTGTGTGGCCACACCATAAGGGATTAATGCATCTGGCAATAGATAGATAGGATTGAGTTGGTTGCCTGCCCTTAAACTATATGTTGTTGACTTGGGTAATGTAATTCTGGCTGCCATACCCAAAAGGCTAGTCTGTTACCATTTGTCCTTTAGAGAGACTGCAAATAGCTGTGGGATAGTCATGCAGTTGATTAAATTGGAAAGGCAGTGTAAACTATGTGAATTGCATCTCCATACAGACATCTTGTTTCAGTCCTCGTCAGTACTTTACTTCTTCTGCGTCCATATCTTACTTGTTGTCACATTTATATACAGTATCCAGCTGTTGTCTTGGCCTTCCATGCTGCCTTTCACTTTCAAAATTATTTATACCATTTTCATCACCTTGTTTATATCAATGCTGTGTATGACCTTACTATCTGAACACCCTTTTTACCCTCCAGCCTTACTCATTCTGCATCTTCAAAAATATAGTACTGTAATTTTTGTATTTTAATTATTTCCTAAATAGTTTTGTTTCCTCAGACCCAGACGTTAATGTGGGCACTAGCACATCTTTATGCAGCCCACTTGCATCTTCCATTTTCAGACCTCAGTCTTATATCTGCACTGGTCACCTTTATTTGAGACACTTTGTCTATTGCTGTTCTATTTTTTAGCCTCTTACTTATCTTTTCCGTGATTTCGCAGAGGTATTGTAAATTCTTTCACCAGTTTGTCCTCCCACCAACACATCACACTCCTAGCCACCAGCTCTTTCAATTAATTCAAATCAGATCGTTTTTACATGCACTAGACTGTACATACCCTAGACTTACCAGCCTTTGTCTCTATCAGTGTCTTTTTTTTCATTATTATTATTTTTTTTTTTAGAACGGAGGAAGGAAAAAACAAATGAATAAAAAAAAATAATAATCCATACACCAGATTACTGGTGTCCCCTGTTCATAAAATATCTGTAACAGTTAGACCTGAACAGCTGTGGGTTGAAGTTTGGAGAGAAACAACTCTGGGGAAGCGAGTTCAAGAGAGATGCAGTTTGGGGAATGAAAGAATTCTGATAGGCAGAAGTTCTGCAATATGGCTGTGTGACATTCCAGTCATGAGCACTACCAGATGCCCGTGTAGCATGAGTGAAGGCATGGAGAGGTGGCACCATGGACGCAACTTTGTCTGAAGCCATAAAAATATCTGTAAAATAATTGAAGGGAGGCAACATTCCTTCTTACTTGTAGGGGAAGTAGTTTATTTGTAATGACAGGGTTGTTATTAATTCTAACAGCTTTGTTCTGAATTTTGTCTAGTTGTCTTATTGCAACCTCTCCACATCCATTCCACAAGGGTGAGCAATATTCAAGCTGAGAGCACACATGACTCCTATAAATTATAGCTAACTGCACATCAATGAAGAAGTTACAGACTCTGTACAATAATCCAAGTTTCTTTGAGGCGGTTTTAGCAAGTGATCTAACATGAGAGGTCCAGCTGAGGGCATTGTTAAGTGAGGCACCAAGAATTTCAATACTTTTGGGGATGGGAATATTAGTAGCACTGAAGGTAAATATATGAATCTGGCAATGTCTCTTAGTAATCTGTATATATTTAGTTTTACTAGCATTAAATGAGACAAGGTTGTTTTGTCCCCATTCACTGATTGTAAATAGGTCTTGATTTATGGAGATGGCTGTACTGAGTTGAGAGGTAGAGATATTACACTTTGTAAATGGGTGTCTGAGTGTGAATGAACTATGTAGTGTTGAGTCATCTGCATATGAGTGGATGGGATTGGGGGTGACAGAAAAGAGATCATTACTATGGACCAGGAACAGGGTTGGCACCATGACTGATCCCTGCGGCACGCCAGCATTAATTGAATGGAAATTGGATTATACATCATCTACTTTTACTCTTATTTTCCTGTCACTGAGATACGAGGAAGTCAAAGGATTAGTTCTTCTGTCATCTCATTTCTTTCTTGTATCCACACCAACCACTTTTCTTCTGCCATGGCTTTCTCAGTATCCACATCCCAACAAGCTTTTCTTTTCTTGCTTGTGAACACCTTTGCTGTGATTCAGAGCTCTAACATTTGTAAGAAAACACTTCCTTTATGAATTCCACAATTTTGCATGTATTATCTCCTTTCTTTATTGTCATACTTGTGACACTATACCATGTTGACACCCTCAACTTTCCTATACTAAATATTCTTACATCCATCTTCACATAAATCAGTGATACCCTTCGTTATTGAACACTGTACCCCTTTGTTGTACGTCATCAGATTTGGTTAAATATCCATTGTTTTTCTTTCATTATTTCCCATTTATCATTTCTGAGATTAATACTTTGTTCTTCATTGGCCTGACATGTGATTACTGTATAGTGTTCATCCCATTTCCTCCCTCATGAATACTCACTTCATGTCACATTCATATGTACTGTATATTTTTTGCATCTTTTAAGTTTCTCAGTTCCAGGGAAATTTGAATTTATTTATTTCCCAAGTTTTTCCTTGCCCATTTCTTTCACATACTGTACGTCTCTCTTTCTTGGCCTGGTAATTCCATCACCATAACTAATTTTATGTACCTAAACCTTAAAGATATAGCCATGAAGGGTTGTGTTGCTGTGTGGAATATTGAGAGGCATAAATAGGACTTGAAAATGAATGATACGGCTGAGTGCGAGTGTTCATAGAAGGAATGGATGAGTAAACTGAGGAGATGAATGAGTGATTTTTCATTGGGTTAATTCGTGGTGCACCTTTGTGAATATGAAAGAGTGAAGTTGGTTTTGATGATAGCACATGCACCTTGCAATAACTAAAGTGCTGTTATGTAAGTGCCAGGTTTGGGAATGATCAGAGTACAGTAAGTGACAGGTTTGGGAATGATCAAAGTACAGTTTGACTAAATGCCAGAGAACTGAAGGTGTAACCATCATTTAATGACTTTCATTCTTGTGAGGTGTTGTCAAGTTACTGAGAGACACTTACAAAGCTGGGGTAGGGCAAGAGATAGGCTGATGAGTTGATGGTAGCTGTTGATGGGTTAATGTGCAAGTTGAGGGTAGGTCAGATGGAGGGCGGTGGATTAGGGGGAATTTATAGCTACTTATGTGAGGTCAGGCCAGATGGAGGATGGTGAATTTATAGGAATTTGAATTTGCATGGAATATAGAAATGTGTGGTATGTGTGGGTCAGTGGGTGGTTTGAGGACAGTAC
This sequence comes from Coenobita brevimanus, assembly GCF_032717465.1. NCBI lineage: Eukaryota > Metazoa > Arthropoda > Malacostraca > Decapoda > Coenobitidae > Coenobita > Coenobita brevimanus. Next base: position 3,303,707 of record NC_137059.1, read on the forward strand.
AAGTAGAGGATGATGGAGTGCAAGGAAAGGAGATGCATGTGCCGTTACATAGTTAACCCTTCAGTATAAGGATGTCTGTTACTCTGCTTCTTCTTGCTGCTTCTGGTCTGTTGTATTCAGCTTAGGTGAGCACCCTCATAAGGAAAGGTGAGATACAATATACTGTACCCCACATGTACCCCTTCACTAGGAAAGATCTTTCCAAAGCTTAGCACAATTGTCTGTAGTTATGATATCAAGAGTGAAATAGCAGACATATTTTTGTGCCGAATAGGTTAACATAGTAACCTTTCATCAACTAGCTGATACAGGTACAGACATAAAAATAATACTGTATATCCACACATAAATCGCTTGCCACAAACTTATTAGTGGCTTTATTCCTCTAACTGGGTGGATGAAGATGTTACAAGTACTGAGAGACTGACTAGGAATGTGTGAGTGAGGTTGAGGGGGAGTGGGAAACTGAGCATGAGATGGAGTGAAGAGTTATGTATGAGTGAAGGTCATGTGAGTTGACGAGAGTGCAGCTTGATATTGGAGGACAGAGTGACATGGAGGCAGGTCATTAGTGGCCGCCCTTTTCAGGATCAAAACACATTGCTGTAGAGAATGATAGATTTATAGAACTGTGTGATCATAAAGTGTACTACATTTCATAGTACATCTAGTAGCAAATGAGTGAAGGTGAACATACTGTACCTTATTGTACTCTACCTGACTTCTTGGAGTTCATAAATTACTGTCAGTAGTTGGAGGCTTGCCATAGGACAAATTTCCCCAAGAGCAAAAACCTCCTCAAAACAAGCACAATTTTAAAGTTATAATAGGATCTAACTAGGCTGTGTTGCAGACATAACCCAGCCCTCGTCTTAAATATAGTACTGTACTGTACAGTGTAGTTAATGAAGTAGGTGTACATGTTTCAGTATGTGAAGCTGTACCGTGTACAGAGTAACACTTAATATTACACTGAATAGCATTTATTGAGCTGAGACAAAAGATAGGTCTGCTCGAGGAATCAGTCGACTATCTCAACACTGTAGATTTCTTAAAATAAATCATGAGGTCTAACCATGCCAGTTAAATTTTTGTTTAGACTAATGTTGCTTACTTGAACCATTTCCTGTGATGACATCTATTTTCTACCACCAAATGATTTGATTTATTATAAAGAGGACCGTTTGTACTGAAGGTTTTGAAACGAATGCCTTGTCTTCTAAGTCGAGTAAGATAATCTGGAGGTAGCAGTATTGAAATATAAAAGAAGTCTGTATGAAATGTCTCACCAGAGCCAAATAATATTGTCTGGAGATGGCAATAATAAAATATGAAGGATGTCACCGTATTCAAGGGGTTAAACAATTATGGTACTTTATGAGTGACAGTGCTAAGTCTTGCTTGTTCCTTCTCTGTTTCTGGGGTATGGTAAGCATGAACTGGAGACAAAATTTGGTGAATATGAGAAGGAGGGGTACTGTGAATGTAGGTGAAAAGGCTGAAGAATTTGCAAAAACAAGTGAAAGAGAAGTGGTTGAAAAAATAACTGAAAGGAGTATATAAGACTGAAGTAAGTAGACCATGTACTGTATTGTATGTACTTGAAAGTTGAGTAAGTGAACTGAGTGTGAAAAGAGTGGCAACGTAGTATTGAAATTGTATACGATAGGTGATTTTGTCAGTGCTTTTTGTACGTGTTAGTAAAAATTGAAGATCTGATTCTGAAGTGAGAATGAGACTGTGTAGGATGGTGGTGTAAATTATTATTTGTACAAAAGCTTGAACAGTGGTACATTCATACAGTACGTAGTATAAATCTTTGACTGCAGTTTTACCAGTGGCTAAGGCATCATAAGTGTTAACATTGCAGTTCCAGGAAGATTTTGGAGTTTGCTTAGTATAATATTTTGTTTAGATAAGGTACTACAGTAACAAGCGTTCATCATTTTAAGTTGAATGTAATCCAGTGTGTGTGGTTGTAAAGTGGTAGCATTACAGTTATGGAGAGCACAGCAAAAGATTCCAAAGCCCATCCATGCTTATTTTCTTCTTACCCTTCAGACTCCATGCATCATGTATTTATATTAAAGAAAAAAATGCAAACTCTTCCCTTCCAAAGACAGTTGAACAAAAAGTATATACAACAAGACTTGTGATGTTTCAGGGACGTGGTCCAAAATATCACATAATTCCAAAGAAGTTGAACTGAAATAATGTACAGTAAGACCTTATTTCATGTTAGGGATGTTCCAGAATATCACACATGTCCAAAGAAAGTGTGGCAAAAACAAAGTACTGTATAGAACAGTAAGACATCATTGTGTGCAAGGGATTTTGCAACTTTTACTGGTACACTAGTATAATTTAGGGGCAATGGTTAAATCAGCATAAGTAGGAATTAGCCTTTATAAGCTGATTTTCTTGTAGGTTACTGTGAACTTAATTTCAATAACAGGCAGCATATAGGAAAAACTTAAGATTTGTTCTTATCACTGTGTCTTCCACCATTGGGCTGCCTTCCTTCCAGCTTATAGCGCTCTTTCATCATGTCACTGTCCTCTGCCATCAAACTGTCCTCTCTTCAGCTCACTCCACCCTCATTCATATAACTATTCATCTCATCCATGGTCTCCCCGAGTCCACCTCATTTCACATACTTTCTCCAGGTCAAATTCTTATATTCTGTCCACATGGCCAGTAGTCATCTCAGCTCTTTTCAGCACCTCTACATCATCACCAAATTGCATCCAAACTTCCTCATTTGTGTGTCAGTCTCTCTGCATAACTGCATTTACTTCACTCAGGTCACTGCTTTTCACTCTTGTCATTCTTGTCATGGGTCCTTCCAGCATAGTCCAAGTCTCACATCCATGAAGTGGAGATAACAAAGCTGTCATGCAAAGATAAGAATGCTCTCCTCCCTGTTTTTTGTCATTGCCCTCAGTGTACCAGCAGCCCTATTTCCCAGCTGTACCCTTTGTAGCACTTAATTATTTAATCCCCTGTCCTTGCTTATCATACTACCTAAATACAGTTGTTTGAAAACATTCAGGTTCTTCCCTTTCTGACCATTTTGCCCCACTGTCCAGTCTTTAACTACATTCCTTTCAAAGACCAAGACTTACTCTTTGGTTTGGTGCATTTTTTTTTTTTTTTTTTTTTTTTTCCCCAATGTCCAGACTCATTTCACAGGTTTTATAACTCCCACTCACCTTCATTTAATACATTGTCATCAGCAATCAATAGTACATGCAGTTTCTATGTGGAGGTAATGTAAGAATATGTTCTGGAAAGAGGTAAAAAGAGTTAGACAGGGTATCAAAGAAGTTAGTCAGGGAGTGAAAGATAAAAATGGTGGATTACTAGTGGAGAAGGGAGAAAAAGTGAGCAGATGGAGAGGACATGTTAAGGAATTGTTGAACATAGAAATTGAAAGTAATGCGAGTGTAAGTGGCTGGGGAATGGCTGGGAGACAGAGGGATGTGAGAAGAGTGGAAGAAATCAGTAGGATGGAAGTTGTGGAAGCAATGAAGAAAGTCAAAATGGGGAAAGCCCCAGGAATTGAGGGAGTGTGTGGTGAAATGCTGAAGCATGGGAGAGAGAAAGAGTAGTAGAATGGATGTGGAAGATGTGCAGATTGGCCGGGGGGAAAGGTAGAGTCCCAGAGGATTGGAAGTCAGGTATAATTATTCCCCTGTACAAAGGAAAAGGGGGGAAAAGAAGTGTGTGGTAATCATAGGGGTATTTGTCTTTTTAGTGTAATAGGAAAAGTATATGGTAGGATACTTACTGACAGAGTTAGGGAAATAGGAATTAGTTGGAGAAGAACAGGGATGTTTTAGGGTGGGAAGAGGTTGTGTAGATTGAAGTTGTTGAATCCCGTGAAGAGTATGTATGAGGGTCCTAAGGCAGCAGTGCATGTGGCATGTGGATAGTGAACTGAGTGAATTTTTCTGTTTGAAGGTTGGATTGAAACAGGGATGTGTCATGGCTCCATGGTTGTTCAGTCTGTATATGGATGGGGTTATGAAAGAGATACAAGGTAGGGCAATGGATGTTGGAGCAGCCCTAATAAGAGAGGGCAGTGTTTGGAAACTCCCTGTACTGTTTTTTTAGAGGATACTCTGTTAAGTGAAAACGAAGGGGCGCTGCAAGGCTTGGTGGATGAGTTTGGGAGAGTGTGTAAGAAACTGAAAATTTGAAGGTGAGTTTAGAGAAGAGTAAAGTTATGGTCTTTGAGAGAAATGAAGTCAGTGAATGTACAATGAAGTTGGATGAGGAGGAAATGGAAATGTGAGTGCATTAAAGTACTTGGGTCATGTGATGAATAAGGATGGAAGTTTAGAGGGTGAAGTGCTTGAAAGGGTACAGCAAAGAAGAAAGGTTATTGGTTCCTTGAAAGCAGTGATAAGAAACATGGAAATGAGCATGGAATTGAAAAAGTTACTGCATGACAGTACAGTATTGTGATGCCAACTCTAACGTCCGGAAGTGAAGCGTGGACCTTGTTGGAGGGACAGAAGAGTGAGACCAGTGGAAATGAGTTATTTGAGGGGAGCATGTGAAGTCACATGGAGACACAGACTGACAAATGAGGAAGTGAAGGAGCATTGTGGTGTGGATGTGGATGTGATAGGAAGCATTAAGAGAAGCACATTGAGGTGGTTTGGCCATGTGGAGAGGATGGAGAGCAAGAGACTGATGAGGAGAGTGTATGTGAGTGAGGTGGAGGGGGAGAGAGGGAGGGGGAGGCCAATGATGAGATGGAGGGATGGAATGGAGAGGTATGTGAGAGGGGGGGGTGTGAGCTGGGAGCTGGGCAGTGAAATGGTGGGTGACAGGACGACATGGAGGTGATTTGTTTGTGGCCACCTTTTATGGGATTGAGGCTTTCTGGCAGTAGATAGATAGATAGTTTCTATGCCCTGCCCTCCCTCACTAGGAGATGCCTACATCCACTGTCCTATCTGCTTTGTGTTTCTTTTATAGCACTGTCAGTATTTAAAAATGGTGGAGACAGCACATCCTGGTTTCAGTCCAACAGTCAAATTTAAGAAGTCAGTCAGTTCATTTTCTAAATGCACTGCTGACAGTGCTCCCTCATACATGCTGTAGCAGCATTCAACAAATTCTCATCTGCTGCATATATTCTCAGCATGTTACACATTCCCTGTATGTCTACTCAGTCATAGGCTTTCTTCAGAGTCATAAAGACAGCACATGGCTTCAGTACATCACACCCTTCCATCATACTGATCCCTTCTTCCATTCTTGCCTGTTGTCTCTCAACCATTCCCTATCTGTTTAAACTAGCACTGCTTTTGCTCACTGCATTGAGCAGCTTATTAATATGCACTCTTGGTCTGATCAACTGCTTTTTTCCAAATGCATTCTGCTATTTTTATGTCACCTCCTCGGTGCATCTTCCATCACTCTTTTGTACTTTCATGACCTTCTGCCAAAATAATTTCTTATACTACTTATATTTTATGCTCAGGTTTCTTCCAAATCCCTCATTCCCCCCTCCCTCTCTTTGTTTTTTTCTTTTTTCTTGTCCCAAATCAACCTAATGAATATTCATAGGACTTCAGGCAACACATAGTGCTACAGTGAATCACTTAAGTACTGTACTGTAGGTTATCCAAAATAATACACAGTGCTATCATTAAGATTCAGAGCTCCTGTTTTGTATTTTCAGCACAAACTATATCCAACTGAGTTGGTTAAGAGCAGCTTGAAGAACTTGGTGCTCTATATTTGCTTTCCACCCACATTGCTCAGTTTTTGTCACACTAGAGCTCAAAACTTTAGAATTGTAATGTAGAGATCATTTTAAGGATACAGCAGTTGTCATACTTTCATTTGAGGTGAGGGTGGAGTTTTGTTTTGGCAAAGCAATCTCAGTCAGCTGGTGGAAGAATGATTATTTATTTTTCGCTCCAGATTATTGTTAAACTAGATTTACTGAGCTTGAGGAATGTAAAAGAAATTCAGTTATCGTCCTCTGATTATTGAGTGAGCTGTACCTTTACCCCTTTTCTTTCCTCCTCCCCACCGTTCCTACTCACTTTGCAATAAGTACTTCTTCCCTTTTGCTGTTTGTCTCTTGCTTTTGCCTTATGTCCATCCTACTCTTCTCCCATTCTTTCATATATCTTGTATACCTGTGGATCAGATTATTCCAGAAGGTATTGGCTATTACCATTCCAGCACAGGATATCCATCAGGGCATTACCATTCCCATCCACGTCAGTGGGTTCACCCTACTGGCCAACCACCCCATCAGTTCAAGCATTCCCATCTCTAGCTACCTTTCACATCCCCAGTCAGAAGTCCACTCACAACCTTCAGACTTCTAAGCAAGCTTTTACATCTTCCAGGGCATTTCCATTCCCATCCACATCAATGGGTTTACCCCACTGGCTAACTACCCCATCTGTTCAAGCATTCTCATCTCTAGCCACCATTCACATCCCCAATCAGAAGTCCACTCACAACCTTCAGACTTCTAAGGAAGCTTTTACATCTTCCAGAGCTCTGCTTATACTGTACTGTACTTGCATGGTCCTTGATTGGAGCAGATGCACACATAATTGTCAATACTGTACTTGCATTCCTATCAGCATTCCTGTTTTCATTAACTATACAGTCCTTGATCCAGCTGATCCCCTTATCCATGTGTATTTACAACTCAAATAGCACCTGCTCCTTGAACTCGTGTTGTATATATAAATAACACCAACCCCCTAAACTTGAGTGAAATGACTTGCCTTTTGTAATGATTACACCAGTACAGTATGTATGATAAAGGGCCATCAATTGCTAGACATTCTCATCATCATCATCACCATCCAATCCTATGTCGCCCCATGAGGAGCGTAGGAGCCCGGGGCTAGGCAAGTTGGTCCTGACATTTAAGATGAGAGTGACCAGCCTCTCATCCTGCATGGCATTACGTGAATAATAAACCCCAACCACCACTTGGAGTGCCTTAATTAGTAGTTAGGGTTTGGGAACTACATTTGGATGTACAAGAAGTAGCCAGAATTGGCATAACATATAGTATTGATTCATAGGGTGTGGTAGTCAGTTTTTTTTGGGATTCAGTATTGGTACTGAAATAATATAAGAATGTGTGACACATTGATAGGAATGCTGTATATGAGACAAGTCAGAATTACGGATATAGGAGTGGACAGATGATGATTATATCAGATCTGATGCATGCAGATTATTCTGTGTCTTTATAGGAGTGGCTGGAATCTGTGTAGCTTAATTCTGGATTTGCCATTGTTTGTGGTAGCAATCTGAAAGTCAGTGTAGATACATTTATCCCTGGCTTAATTATGAAATTACATTGCTGGAAAGCATAATACTAAGCAAAGATATTAGTGGTTCATTGGGAATGCATTGCTGGCAGTACAAAGATTGTTCCTTTGGGGAATCAACCTTACTAAATCAATTACTAAATTTCATAACTACCTAAAATAACACATGCAGCTGCTGGAAGCTGTTGTAGATATTTATCAGTTGTAAAACTTAAAAAGACACTTAAGGTAAAATGACAATAGAGTCTTGCTTTTAATTGCAGAAGAACCACTATTTTATGCATGTGTTACCTTCATATTTTCATTCCAATTCAAAAAATATTATCATATTTTTGCCACTGAGTTATAGTGAGGAAGTGAGTAAAGCAGTAGAGTATATTGGTGAGAGAGGAGGAAGAGGAGTGTTTAAGAGAGAGAGAGAGATATGTGATGATAAAAGTATCCTAAAGGCATTGTTGTTACAGCCATCCCCAGTTTGAGAGTTCTCAAAAAGAGGCAAGGTAGAGATGATGATGATGGTGATGATTTTGGTGCTGATGTTAAAGGGAATTTAGTTATCAGTAGCTGAAAATGAATGCTAAAATGTATGAACCACTGAAGCAAAATAATGATATGAAAGACACTGAATAAGTTTAATGATCATGCTGAAAGGCATTGGTTACAAGCAGATTGATATTGGATATGGTTGTGAAGAGCAAATGTGAGTGAGTCTGAGAGCAAAAGAGGCAAGAAAGACTAAGATGGTGGTCGATGCTTATGGTAGATGAATGTGTAAATCAGTGAAGTACATTGATTAAGGGAGCAGAAAAGCTGATAAGGTTTGGAAGTAGATAATTTATGGAGACATGCATTATGGGTTGCAGCCCCCCCCCCAACCCCCCCCTTTTTTTTTTTTTTTAAATAGCTCAACAGTCGATTCAATTACCACTTTCAAAGGCATTATGAAGTGTCTTAGCTTCTTGTATGCAGTAAATTTTGTTTGTACAAAATTGCATTTTTCTTAATACGCAGTACCAAACTAATACGTCTTCTATTCTTGTAGTCAGAGTGTCTTACTGGAATATCTGAAGCCAAATTGAAAATATCATTAGATGGTGTCATGAGCCATTTAGTAGACAGGTTTTACTGTACAACTACTGGGTTGCTTTGGCTGTCAAGTTGTAATGGGGGGAGAAGAACACTTGCAGGTAAGGGTACATGAGAGCTTGGAGTTAATTTATTGTTTTATGTAAACATTTTTTACTTTTTACTAATCATCCATCAACATTTTTTACAGCTTGTGATAGCTCGGATATCAGTTTAAGAAACGGAGGCTGAAGCTGAAGTTGCACTGCAGTGGTTAGAGTGGTAGCATTTAAGCATATATAAGTGACAAGTGTTATTCCACAGCACAGTATATGTTTTTCTCTCTTATTTTAACAGGAGTGTTGCCTCCCGCTAGTCAAGCAGGGTGGAGAGGGAGCCATACGGAACCCAGTGACACCTCAGCTCAAGGTAGGCAATGGAAAAGTCTTTCTTGTTTCCATTCCAGGTCTCAGGTTTTGTCTTCCTTACATGCATTAGGTACATCGGAAAGTTATTCACCCTCATTAGGGTTTGAACAGTCAGTGGACTCTTAGTTATCAGCATTTGAACCTGAGGTCTGGAAAGCTTTCTATTAAGCAAAATGCATTGTGGAAGGATTGCATTTGGTATGCTTTGTGTGGTGTGCTGTAGCGTGCATTTAAGTCTTAATGTAGATAGTACAAGCAAGTAAAATTAGTATTGCTTCTCCACTTACTAATGAATGAATGGTGTGATGTGTGATCTGCAATACTGTACTTTCTAATAATCCCTAACATCAAATCCAAATGCTTGAAGTCCAGAAGCAAAATGTTATATGGCTCAAATGGTTTTAAATACTGTAGGTATGTTGGGTAATATGTACAGCTGTGATTTTGATTATCTGTCAAATGTTTGTATGAAAAACCATATCTCTGTAAAAAGGAAGTCTCTTCTGCCCAGTTTACATCGGCATTGTAAATAAAATATGTTTACAGTATACGAAATACCTCTATACCATGACACTAACTTGCTTACATTCACTAATACATATGCATGGACACCAGTGCATATACAAGCAAAATAAGTAAAGTAGCTACAGAAACCTTCTTATTGGAATTATGGATTGTGTATCTCCTGGGAAGGTTACATAAAGGGTTCAGTGTATCACCATTTGCATTGTTTCTCCAGCTTCTTCAGAGGATGGTTTTTGCACTCGTTTGTGATGTGGTAATTGTGGAACTTGTCATGAAATTTTATTGAATACAGTATCATGTCGTACTGCTCCAAGGCGGACACAACCAACACAGACAGTATCAAAAGTCTTGTGAATCCTGCTGAAAATCTCTTTAATTGAAGCTCAGAGGGAAGCCTAGAGTTAGGGTATCATGAATGATGCCATGTGTCCTGGCTGATGGTCCTTTCTCTTCTCTTTTGCAGTTGAAAGTTGCAAAAGAAACGCGTGTCCCCTATGCAACTGCACGTTGGACTCTGTGTGGGCGCTGAAGGACCATCTAGCCAGGAGACATGATATGAAAGTGCACAAGTGCGTCTTTTGTGGGGCCAAGTTCCGCGAGGTAGAACAAATGGCTGTACATATGAGCAAGAGACATGGGGAGAAATTGGCTGCTGGGGAAGCTAGGGGATTATCAGGGGCAGTAGGGCCACCCTAATCATTGCTGACCCTCACTTCAGTCATCTCAGCATGACTATTAAGAAGTATCCGAGCAAGCCTGCAGCAGTGCACATGATTTGTCACCGCTGCTGTTGTCTTCCATGAAGGCCATCGTCCCATTTGTACATTCCTTTAGAAATATGCAAGCGTCCTGTGTTAACAAGTGATGCCAATGCAAACTTGAAGAGTCTACCAAGGTGCAGGTAGTTTGGATTTTGCTACTGGAAAACGGCCAGTGACGAAGGCTTCTTTCTCTTCTTTCAGGTCACAGCAACAAACCTGCATGCTACATCTGTGGGAAGATGATATCTAATTTGCAAAATCTATATAAACACATAAGGACAATTCATCAGCGTCAGGTATCTCGCTGTGATTATTGTGGTTCAGTGTTCCGTAATGCTGAATCGGCTCGAAAGCACGTGCTCAAGATGCACAGAAATGATCTCAGTCATGGTCGTGGGCTCTCCATGCTAGAGCCAGTGGTCAGTAGCAATTGGACTCTAACCAACTCTTTGTCTGCAAATACCACAAGCACCATCACCACAACCAACATCACTACCACCACCACCTCCACCACCACCACCATCTCCTCCGCGTCAGTCATAGAACAACTGGAACAGCATTCCATCAAGATTGAGGACTTTACTTAGTAGGCGCTATACAATTATTTGCTTGGTATCTTCATGCTTGTGCTTAGTGAACTCGTCCAAAACTTTAGTTCCAATCACTTGTTACCATTTGTATGTTTTTTAGAATAAATACTGTATATGTAAATAGAAATTTATATGAATGTTGACCATTGTGATGTCTTATCTTGAGTGTCAGGTTATGCCTAGGAAATGGATCATGTACTACTAATACCAGAAAATTAATGGATCTTACCTGAATAGCAGTTAGTCAGCTTACTCTCCTGTTAGCTGCCAGTGTGATATGTTTGTAGTATGATGATTAGACCCATTAAAGGTGAGAAGAGCCACTTTGGTTTAAATTTTCCTTCGTATATTGTAGTAGCATTGTGCATCTGTGCATGCAGTACTGATAAGAAGCAATTGGAATGAAACAAAACATTAAATCAGGATGACTCACATTTGCAGTTACTTGGAATTACTTTCTTGTAGTTTGCTTGCCATTTGTTTTTCCATATGATTCAGTTAAACTTGATATTGTTTAGTTGAGCGTGACTTATCAGTTTGTAGTAGTCTTTTTAAGTGTTGGTTTTTAATTACTTTCAGGTGGTCATCCTGTATTTAATGAATTGTTGTGCGGTGACGGTGGGTACGGGGGGAAGAAGGCAGTGCCCACACCTTGTCCTGTGTGCGGCAAAGTGCTCTCCAACGCATACAATATGCGTGTACATCTGGAGACTCATCAGAACATCGCATACAAGTGTATCATCTGTGGCATCATTACACGTACACGAGACACCATGAGAAAGCATCTCTCCAATGTACACAAGCTGCGTAATGTGGAACTGAAGAATTCCTTCAAGAAAATAACTGGCAAGCAACAAACAAGCACTAGTACTGCTGATACCACAACTCTAACTACAGCAACTACTGCCACCACACCAACCAAAACAACCACCACAAAATTAGCTTCCTCTCCCTCAGAACTAAAGCACTCGTGGGTGTCCAGTCCTGTATATGAGTCTGATACTGCCCATTCATCTTTTTTATCAATGGATACCCTCGGAGCCCTCAATTTGGCAAAGGGCAATAATTTAGCTTCCATTGTGAACAAACTAAGTCAGAAGCAGTAAATGTAATCGAGACCTCACAGCAGGATGAGCAATAGTTGCGGGAGTGTTGGGCCGCCTTGTACCAGTAACCCAAAGATAAACATCCAAGATGAATACTTGGAATTAGTCAGGCTTTTCGTTATCAAAATATCACATTTGCTAGTCCAATTTGAAGTCATTCATGGGAAGATTTCTATTGTGGTACCTTTGGTTTTATAACAGTATTCATACATTATTGGAAACAAGACCGAAAAATAATACTGTAATTTTATGCACCAGCTTAAACAGAGCAAATACCTTTATGTGCATTAACCTTCAATGGCCAGTTTTATTATGTGATAGTTGTCTTCCTTGATTGTTACCATTTTTTTCCTGTTATAGTCAAGTATTTACCAAGATTAATGCCAAATGAATGTTAAGTCCTAAGTCAAGTGCTCTTTACGTCACTCATAGAAGGTGCTATTTGGTTTCCTTAGTTGCTTAGCTTAGTTTAATGATTTTTAGTTATAAGTGTTGTGATTTTTTTGTAGAATTTTTGCTACTCTTCTTTACAACATTGAGCCAGTGCCTTTGTTTTTAATGTTAATATTAGCGGCAACTTCAGAGCATTAATATTTTTATGTATTTTCTTTTATACATAATATATATATACCGGTAAATATATATATATAAACCAGTTGCAGTTATAAGTTTTACAAAGCTAATACATGGGCAAACATGCTAAATTTTGCCAGTGTAAGTCTTCTGGATTAGAATAACAGGTAGAAAATATTGCTTTAAGCCTTGATTGGCCTGACAGTACTTTTATGAAACCCTTCTGTCAGCAGATGCATTATTTAGTTTGTTCTTGCTCCCCAAGACTATTTTACTCAACTCTGAAAGGACTTTCACAGGTGAAGGGGTTAATGAGGGCTGTACCTAACCATCTCCAGTTTGAAGAGTCTGTGTTAAGTTGAATAAAATTATGTGACAGTAGCAAGAAGAAACCAGTGAAAATGCCCTTGTTGTGAAGGGGTCAGTGCTGTGCACATTTAGCTTTCAAAATTATGTAAATTCCTCAGAAAGCAAAGCAGTTCTATAATTTACCAATCATTCCTTACAAATACAACCAGCTCTTCAGACACAAAACATCACTACCATTCATCATGATTGTGTTGATGGCATATCATAGTTACAAGAAATTATATATAAATTTCACAAGACAGGGTGTATCAAGAGTCTGTATGCATGTAGACTATAAATGATCTGTTGCATACAAGGTTTGGCTGCATTTAATTTCTCACTTCTCATTATTCTCATTACCTTCATTAGTTTGTGGCACACATTCCGGCTGTACAACAGCTCTTCAGTATTACATATGTTTACTTTACAGACTTTTGGTACCTCTTGTACATTGTAATTACAAGAACTATGTAAATAAGCTATTTACAGTACAGTACCATACCAAGAAATTAGGGAAAACATTATTTTTATATCTTAACCATCAAGCCCCCTTTAGCTTTTATAGTCATGGTATATACAGTTGCACAAGGAAGAATTAAGTCATGGAAATCCCCTTCCTCTCCCTTTCCCTGCCTTCCCTCCCCCCTCCCCATTCTCTCTCTCTCTCTCTCTCTCTCTTTCTCTCTCAATGATTTTTACCAGTCAGTATATGAACAGTAATGTAAAATATTGATAAAGTTTAAATGTTGGTTGTTTCTCATTACCACTGCTGCAAACGTCAGAATGGTAAACAAGGAAAGAAATGTGACTGTCATCAGTTGAAGCACAAACTGCAAGCAAGGGAAGGTGGTCAGAAATTATGTGATCCTTATGTGGATTGTTACAGTTCCAAAATTATTCACAAACCACTGGGGGTTCTGTCTATTTTTGAGAAATAGTTTGAGGAAAATGCATTAGAAATCAGTACGTAACAGTATTACTTTAGTTTAGCCTTCTTTCTCTCTAATGAGTGTTTTCTACACGTCACAAACCTTGAGAATTACCAGGAAAACATTATGCTCTATATATATACATTTTATAGGTATGTACTTATTAAGATTCCCATTTAATATTGTTTTGATACGTTGGTGACCGAGTAGCTAACCAGAGGATGTTACATATGGCTCACTGTGTACAGATGAGTCTGCCTTAGTGATGTGTGCCGAGTGTTTGTATATACATAAGTTTTAGTCTGTAAGTTTCCATCTTTTAGTTCAGGTAGATATAAACTGAGATTACTTGTTTTATGAAAGCAATATTGAGTTGTATACAAGAGTTTTTTAATTTTATGATGGAAGTCAGATGTTGAATATATCTGCATATACTCGTTATAACAGTTGAGTTGATTGTTGATATAAACTAATGAAAGCTAGTCAGGTAAAATGTAACCTACTTAATAGTACTGAATTTGCACTTTCACTTTTTGTTTTTAAAATGAACGAGAAGGGGTAGTGGGGATTAAAAGAAGTAAGCAAAGGGGTTTTAAGTATTTTGTTTCACAGTTGAAGGATAAATTCAAACTGGTCTAAGTAAGAGGGATTATAACAATGATTTCTACACTGCTGTACCAGTATATTTTTCATTGCTTCAGTGAAAAGATTTTAAAGTAAAGTTAGTGCCTTAAAACCTACAATGTGCATTTAACCGTGCCTTAAAAACAAGTTTTTATATAAGTATTTTATTGAATAGGATATCTTCTTTTCTTTATATATTGTATATATATTGATTTTTGCCATATCCCGTAGCTGTGTAGCACAGTATGGTACAGTATCTGAGTCACTGTGTATATGACTGCATTAATATTTTACTTTAAAGGTATTATAATTTGTGATAACCAGAATTGAAAGTTGAGGATATTATGCAATACTGTCCCTGTCCACTTAATCTCATAGCACACACTGATGTCTCCTGTTAAGGCTGAGAGTTTGCTCAAATCATAAGGGTGGATTCTGTTAATCAAAAGCAGTTCACTTAGGTCTACCCATAGTGACTTCACCAAAGTGGACATCACATCATGCAGTTTATATGTTGTTACTCAGACTAATAGACCATACTAGGGTGGGCAGGTCTGTGTAATACTTTGAAACTTCACTTTTCTGAACCAGTCAGGGATGAAGTTTATCAGAGGGGGAAAAAAACAAAAGTCTTTTACCCAACTTCTGCCAAGGTGTATTTTCGTTACCTAGAGTTATACAGTTGTCAAGCTAAGGACTTCCCAATATTTATTTATATGAGACATTTAGCAGGTATGGTACTATAGATATTCAGCTTAATCCTGCATCATCCTTGAACATGCCTGGGGTTTCATTTACTCAGGACTTATCTTGGAAAGATCATATTACATCTCTTGTAAAATCTGCTTCCAAGAGATTGGGTGTGCTAAGCCGACTCCATTCTTTCTTTACCCCTGCACAATTGTTGACTCTATACAGGGGTTTTATCTGCCCCTGTGTGGAGTACAACTCTCATGTGTACGGAGGCTCCCCACACACAGCTCTTCTCAATAGGGTGTAGTCAAAGGCTTTTCATCTCATTAACTCTCCTCCTCTTACTGACTTCCTTCAACCTCTGTCGTTTTGCCGCACTGTTGCATCTTTATCTCTTTTCTATTGCTACTTTAATGGTCACTGCTCCTCTGAACTGTCTGCATGCATTCCTCCACCTCTACGACGGGCGCGTAGCACCCGTCTAGCAGGGGGAGGCTCAATCGGTAGAGAGGTGGCTTGCGGTCCTACCGGACCCAGGTTCAAATCCCCGCTGGTGCAGGGAACAGTTTAAGGATTTGAATTTCATTACGGCAGAGTTTACCTATCTACCAGAAGACCCGCCGACATGTCGTAAAAATACCCCCCGCTAATACCAATACACCAGTCCTGTATGAGACAGCCCTAGCATGTATTCAATATGGACGGTGGGTGTTAGCGCCGAAGTGGTGACATGTAGAGGTGTACGATATGTAGGAGGACTACTGGGCCTTGGGAGCAGGCTGAGAAGCCTATGCCCAGAGTCGAGCACATTAAAAAAAAAAAAAAAAAAAAAAAAAAAATCCCTTTTCTGTCCAACTCTCTAATGCAAGAGTTAACCATTACTCCCAGTCCTTCATTTATGCAACAGGTCAACTCTGGAACTGTCTCCCTCTGTCTGTATTTCCTGCTGCCTATGATCTCCAGTCTTTCAAACGCAGTGTGTCCAGGCATCTCGAAATGAATGGATCTTGAATTTGGCTCTCTCTTGTATTTTGTTTTTCTCTTGAAGGGAACTCTTATTGCGGGCTCATGGCCTTTGGTTCCTTCTTCCTCGCATTAAAAAATAAAAAATAAAAATGAAAACTAAGTGAAGATTTGTCAAAATACCCCAAAGTCTTTTTCCAGCTGGGGTATATGAATAGGTAATTCTGTTTGCCTTTAATGTAATTTTTTCTTTACAGTAGCTGAATAGATTCAGTTGGAACTCTGATAAACATTTTATTTTGATGAAAATATTTTGGAATAACTATAGTGTAGCATTTAATTTAGTGATTCTGTAAGAAGTATCCCAGTTGAAGAATAATTTTTCAACCCAGTTTAACAGGTTCCAGTTAATGAAGTTTCACTGTATTATCCTATCTTTGTGCCATATTATTAATATTGTAATTTATTATTACACAACTTTAGTATTATTAGACATGTACTACCAATTCTGGGCATAGGTTTGGTAAGATGCAGATATAATATTCTGGATACACTAGTCGACTGAGGCCAGTACTATAATGATCCGTAACCAGCAGACATATCGCAGTCACCTATTGCTTAGGCTCCAATAAATTATAGTGCCACCAGTTGCATGATGTTTCTCATGCAGATGTAGGAGGTGGAAGTCATAAGCTTTTAATGAGTTGTGGATTATATGCACATAGAATTACTTTGTGACGACAGCTAATGATAGAGGCACTTAAAGAAACCATTAGGTTTACAGTTTTTACTGTTTAATCCAAGTCAGTATTCAATTTGCTCCTTACCTTAAGTGTTTTTCCTTGTGTCAGTTTCTTATTACATTCCTCTACTATTCTAATTGTTCTCTTCCCTTTTTCTCATATATGGTAGTGTCTTTTATTCATTCCTTACTCTGCATTTTCTTTACACCATTCTGTGTATTTGAATTTTTTACCTTGGAAAACATATGGAAGAGAACTGCCATCTTGATAGTTAAGCTACCAATAACTTCGTAGGTGAATGTGAGAGTATGTTGGTTAAGTAATGTTGATGATCATGATACCTAGTGCCTTGATATATGGTACCTGAAGTACAATATTGTTGCCATATCACCCTGCCTCTGTAGCAGTGTTCCTCAACCACTGGCAGCCAGATGGGTTACCTCAGTTTGCCGCTAAACATAGCAAAGTTTAGTGGTTGAGGTTCACTTCTTTCAAATGTATTGGTATGTAGTTTTTACATAGTCTGTTTTGTGTGTTGAGATGTAGTGAGTATGCCTTCTCATAATAAAGTTATTGAAAACATTGTTTTATGAATTTTGTTTCTCGAGGGTATGGTGTGTAATTTAGTTACTGTTGATAAGGCAGTGGCTATAAAAGATAGCTCATTTTGTATTGCCATGCCCTATGCCATGACCTGCTGGTAGTTTGAGAGGGAACTGTCTCTTAATCTGGCAACCTATTTGCAAAAAATGCTCCACCAACCATTCTGAAAAACCTGAAGTTGAACAGTTGTAGGGTGTGTGGCATGGCCACTGCAGTTTGTGTACTTCTGTTAGTACAGAAGCTTTATGAAATGAAGTGCAAATTCAGTTTCTGTTGACTTCTTGTGGAATAGATTATTTCATTTCTTTGTTATGATCATTGATACTTGCCCTTTTCAGGAGGAACTTCAGGGGTAAGAAATAATTAATCATGACTTTGCCAGCTTAAGATACATTTTCCATATTTTATTTGGCAAGTTTGTTAATTTAGTTTATAGAAATGGAGGAGTATTTAGAGGCAAAGATTTTTAGGTATAAATACTGATGAAAGATTTCAAATTAAATTTATAATTTATTGCATTTCGGTAGTGAAAAGAGAAGTAGTTACAGGTATATCCAGTGGTATTCTGATTATGATGGTGAACTCTTTCCTTGAGAGCCCTGCAGCATATCATTACATGCAGTATCAGGAAAAGGAGCTGGGCAATTTGATGCTGATTTGAAAATTAAATTCTGAAGCCATTTATCTTAAAATTCAGTGATAATAGATCACAAAATAGAGCATTGCCAAAAGAAATTTTGTTGTACAGTAATATAGTTATTTTTGTCATATACAGTACATGCACTTTAAATGATTTGTGTATAGATTGCAATATTTTCACTCTAAGTTATTTATTTATATAGTAATAGAATGTTGACAAAATTTACTTATGCAGCTTAGAAATTATAAAGTGCCACAGAGACAGCTACTCAG
Organism: Coenobita brevimanus; assembly: GCF_032717465.1. Classification (NCBI taxonomy): domain Eukaryota; kingdom Metazoa; phylum Arthropoda; class Malacostraca; order Decapoda; family Coenobitidae; genus Coenobita; species Coenobita brevimanus. The sequence continues at coordinate 3,321,898 of NC_137059.1, forward strand.
TATTCCTGTATTTTACCTTTCTGTGTTTTAACCATTTCTTATCTAATACCACTCATGATTTGGGTGTTAATTGTAATTGTTTAAGCAACACAGATATATTCATGTACAGTATACTGTAAGTACATAACATAGTATAGGTTTGTATGTACTAGTTTGTACTTTAATCAGCTGTGAATGCTTGTTAGTGGAAAGTTTGTGGTGATTAGACTAAAAGGGTGGTTGTTTTTGAGAGATGACAGTTCATCGTGCTGGTGGCTGGAGAAACCATAGAAGTAGTGAATAAGTTTATGTACCTTGCTGCAGTGTTAGCTCTTAAAAATGTGAAGAAAGGGGACAGTAGAATGGTTCAAAGGAAAAAGATGATTGGTACTAAGGCCTTGATATGAAGTGAAAGGCTGAGTAGGGAGGCTAAAAAAGGAATGCGTGAGGGTGTTAGAGCCTACGGAAGCATACTGGTGCGAGACTGGTTTTGCATGAGTGTAAAATTAAGACTAGAGCAGTGGAAGGAGGCTGTTCAGGAATGTTAGTTGCATAGAGTGGATCGGATGAGAAACATGGTGATTTGTGAAAGATGTGGAGTAAGGAAGTCAGTTGATGAAAGAGGTAGGATAGTTTGCTTAAACTGCATTATCATGTACCGTAAAGAGAATAGAGACTGGTACAATATCAGGGCGACTTGGAGGCGATTTGTTTGTGGCCACCCCAAACGGGATTGAGGCGTCTGGCAATAGATAGATAGATAGATTGACAATATCAGTAAGATGGTGAAGCAAATGCAGTGTAGTCATCCTCCATGTTATGTGGTTACTGTGTTAACCACGGGCTTCACACAAATGAAACAGTTGTGTGTAAATCTTTCAACCATACTTCAACCTCATGTACAGCCTGACCCCTCACCTCCTCATGAAGACCTGTGTTTGGTCAAATGAGCTTGCTTACTGTATGCTTTTTTGTGATTACCCATACATTCAGAGCCAGAACAGACATAAAACAATGACGTAAGAAAACCCATAAAGCAACAAATTACAGCACTCGCTTGGATGCTGACAACTGGCATGATATTGAGGAGGGATCCAAGGCTGAGGACTTGGGAATGGGACTGGTCTCCACCTCTTTTGCACTTTCCATTTGGTGGTGGAGATGGCAGGAATCCCCCCAGATCCAGTGAGGTTGTCTGAAGAATATTGTGCAGCACTGGGTGATTGGTCCAGGTGGCTTGGGTGGGGAGAGTGGATTTGGTTATGACAGTGACAGGAGGTTGGCTGTGATAAGTCGCTTGGGCCTGCTTTTTAGCTGTTGGTAAAGATCTTGCTTTGCACTGAGTCCAAGATGGTCTGACCCTACACTGAATCTTCGTAAGCTGTTGTGTAGTAGATATTAAGCACGTTTTCTCTGGTGTCATCAAGAAGATGTAGATCATTCAGGTCCTCCTGAGATGGCAGACCCTCTGGTGGTGAGGTAAATTTTCTGGCCTTTATCCCAAATAACATGTTGTAGCTACCTTTTAGGGATTAGAAAAGGATTTCTTGTCTCTTGACTATATGGTATCATAATTTTTCTCCATATAAGATATTGGAAGAGGGAGAAGGAGTGAGGGGGGAGAAGTGAGATACCCATCTTTTCATGCATCCATGAGTTTTTTTCATGACGCTGTGTTTCAGATTACTAGATCAGAATAGTATTCGTTCCTTGCCAGCACAAATTTCAAAACTACCGGTAATCATCATGTCTATAGCATTTTTAGAAGTGCCTTGTCTCATGCAGACTGAGTTCTCATAGGGAGGATTTCCTGTATTTCATTCTCTGCAGAAAAAAGTTTGTTGACAGTATGTTGCCATGTACAAGAACAGATTTTTTCACAGTTCTTCAGCAACCCCCCCACTCCCACCTAAAAAAAGGGGGAGGAGGGGGCAAAACCTGCTCTAATATGGGTAAAATTGTTGTGATTATGGTTAAGCTAAAAGAAAATTTGAGAATATTCAAAGAGTGTGGGAATACTGCCTGCAAACCTTTCCCAGAAACTACTGACATCATTCTAAGAAGCCATGTTCTCATTGGTCCACATGGTTGTGAGGGGGCAAGCTTGATTCTCACTGGATTGCTCTGCTAGCCACAGGTTAATTAAAGGAGATAGCCAGTCTCAGTTTGTCCAGTCATCCAAGGTAACAGTTGAAGGGTGACCTTGCCTGGCCTTATACTTCCCTTTGAATTTTTCCTGATCATGGTGACCATCCCATCTCCTTATCCACCCCCAGACCCTCAGCTAGTGGCAGTGTTAAGAGAAAGATAAAAACTTGTATGCTGAAAAATACAAGACTAAAGAAACAGAGAATGGGGTGAAGAAGACATGGATGGGGTGGGGGGGATCCACCATATTGAGCATTTTTCCGAAGAAAGCCTGGATAAAAGAACACATGAAGCATACAAAAAGTGAAGCATCATTCATTGTCAGAATGAGTGCCAACCTGGTACTGATGAAAAGTAAGCAACTTTTACTGTATCTGGAGAAGCCAGCTTAATGAAATATCATAGTGGACCCATGTGACATCGTTGAAACAGCCAAGGATATCTACATTACGGTGGTCAGGAAAATTATCCAGAATCCACCAATATTCATTGCTTCTCTCGGTCAGCTGCACTTATTCAGAGCGCAGAATAGATAAAGAATGTTAAAAAAGTCTTGGGGAAGCAGCCAGTGCTGACAATATGGAGGCAAAGGAGTAACCACAAGTACTGAAAAACATTGTGGAGACAGGCAGTTGCACTTCAGACCAAATTTTTAATATGCATGAAACAGGTTTCAACTGGAAAAACATGCCAATAAGAACTTTATTACAGCAAAACTGGCAAGGGTTGGAGGCCAATAATAGGAGAGACTTTCAAATTGAATGGGTTATATATAATCCTCATTAACCATTTCCTAATTTAATAAAAATCTTGCCAATGTTTGGACAGAATATCCTAGTCCTGGACCCACACACTCCTGATGGAACATTATTGGATTTAGTGAAAAAAATTGTTTAGAGGTAGCAAGACATCCCAAGGTGGAGGGGGTTTAGTGTTTAGATGGAGAGTATGTAATTAATATATGTCAATCCCATACTACTCCCTTGGGAGGTGTGGGAGCCTGAGGCAAGGCTTGCTTAGTCTAGCACAGCCAAGGGGAGGCAACCGGTCACCTCTCGAGGTTTGAAGTTGTCCCTATGGCAAGAACACTCCAAGCACCATGCTTGTATGTACATATTGCAGTACTGTATATTTACCTGTACTACCATCACTCATACAATAATTCACCACTAAATAGATGACCTCATCACCTGGACCCATGGGGCAGTGCCAGTTTCTACCATAATACCCATACATTCGTATTGGTTCATATCTCAGCCTCCTCTTGGTATCAGGTTTTCATGGTAAAACTTCCATTTTGAGGCATCGTCATATACTCTTTTGCTGTGTCTTATATTCACTAACTGCATTTGCAGTTAATTGGAGATACGTAGATATACTGCATTCATTTGAATGGGGGCCGTAAGCAGGGTGTAAGAAATGTTCAATAATTATTTTCCAGAATTGATCATTTGGCCCATATATTAGCAAATTGGACAAGAGAAGAGGGAGTGTATGAAAAGACGAGTACTGCATGCCTACCACAATGGGAGAGGCATATAGGCTGCATTGTAGAAAACAGTATTTAGTGCAATAGTAGTTGTAGTAGTGATCACTAATTTGATACAGTATTACAAAATAGACTGAAAGGATTCAGTGGAAGGAAGGGATAGAAACTGAGATGAAGGCATCTGAACATAAGTTGTTTAGAAGTGCTGCATGTGCATAGTCACAGAACTATACTCTGTACAGGGATGGCCGAGACATGTGTAGTCAACAGCTGACTAGAGCCAGAGAAATGCCCATGCAGCTGAACGTTTTCCTTCATTCTGAATACGGATATCAATGTAGGGTGGATGTGTGTAGGAGGCACACAGCCTATGACTGTGTAGTGCATCTTTGATCAGAAGACACATCAGAAAGTTGCACCTTTGCATGTGGATCATTTAGGAGCAGACAGATCAAGAAATAAAAGTAAAACATAATCTGCATTTCTTTGGACTGAATCAGCGATTACAGCACAGGGGAACTTGGATAAATACATTACAGGTAACAACTGTAGTGTACAAAGTAAAATATGACTTGGGCCAAACTTTTTTAATAACCCTTTCAGCACAATAGGTCTCACTTAATCTTGATATAAAAAAAAAAAAAAAAAAATGTAAAATACATCCTTGGCCTGAAAGTTTTTTTTTTTTTTTTTTTTTTTTTTTTAAATCAGGAAACCATAAACAAAACCCTTTAGGATTTGTTGATGCTGTAGATTGGGATCTTTGAGCCTGACTGACTCAGAGGTGAAGTAAGGGACTTGTAGCTTATTTGGACAGGGATACAGTACGTGTGTAAATGTCTGCGAATATAACATAACATAATTCAGTCATTGAAAGGAATTAGCGAGGAGACTGGCAGAATGTACTTTTAATTTTAACAGCTAAAGACCAACTTGCTTCTAGTCTGCATAGTTGAGACAGTGAATGCTTGTACAGTAGTATTTAATTATTGGTGAAAAAGTACATGTGAATATAAATACAGTAAAATTTCACTAGAACGGACTAATTGGGGTCCAAGCTATTCCGAGACAAGCGAAACTCCGATAAAAGTGACTTGTGGACTTCCCCAGCTAAGATATTTTCATACGTGAATAGCATCATGGTCACCATCCAGCTTCACCCCACCAGTTCATTCTAACTGGGTCAGTATCCCATTTGCCTCTTAACTTTTTTCAAATGCCACTGTAAATAATTTACTGCAATACACAGTAAAATTTAAGCAAGACTTGGACACAATAAAACTCATAAGTAATGTAATCGTTTTCATTTTTAAAGGCTCCAACATGCTTGCATGTGTCGGCCTTGGTCATCTAATGGCGGCTCTCCATGCTGCACGATCCATTGCAGCCTCCCTGTTCAGTCCCTTAACCCTAAGGTCACACTTAATGACCTCGTCCCATGTCTTTCTCGGTCTACCCCTCATAACCCCACCCCCAATATTAACACTTCTCACCTTCCTCACCCAACTATCATCCCCCATCCTCTCCACATGTCCAAACCACCTCAATCTACCTCTCCTCATCACAACACCAATACACTCCAGTCCCATCCTACCTCTCAACTCTTCCATTGTAAACCCAGCCCCTCCAGGCCTTGGACGCAGGGACGCACTGCACATCCACCTAATCATTGTCATTTCTGTACGTCTGAGCCGGCGAATGTCTTCCTCCTTCACTGCCCAGGTCTCACTGCCATACAGCATTACACTCCTAACACACGCTGCATACAAAGACCCCTTAGCTCGTAGGGAGAGCCCCCTCAATGTCAGGAGAGGCAAGAGCTCCCTGAACTTCTTCCAACCACTTCTCACCCTAGCCACAGAGCTAGCTCCAGCCCCACCTCCAGCACACAACATGTCTCCTAAATAACAAAACTCTTCCACACACTCAAGAGATTCACCAGCAAGTTCAATTCTTTCACGTCTGACGATCTCCACCTGCTCACCCCGGCACGCCGTACACATAAAATCAGCATTATCTCGCAGTCTACCTCTGATACCACTACATCTCTTATGCACCCATTTATCACACAAGCCCACAAGATGGAATTACTTCCCACGCCCTTGTGGCAAACTGCACATGGCCACTCTCCCTCGTCTTTGACAGTACCGCCACCAACCCTAGATATCATCACTTTTGTTTTATCTGCATTTACCCTTAAACCCTTTTGCCCCATACCATCTCTCCACTTCCTAAACCTTTCCTCCGCCTCCCTTTCATTCTCTGCAATCAACACCAAATCATCAGCATACAACAACTCCCACGGGAGTCCGTTTCTAAAGTCACGTGAAAGGGCTTCAAGTACCATGATAAACAACATGGGACTCAAGACTGACCCCTGATGCACACCAACATTCACGGAAAACTCATCACTCAAATCTCCATTCACTCTCACCTGGGTGTGAGCACCCACATACATGGCCATAACCACCCTAACCAGCCACTCCTCCAAGCCAAGCTTTCTCATTGCCCACTTCACCACCTCTCTAGGGACTCTGTCAAAGGCCTTTTCCAAATCAACAAAAACAAAATAAAGATCCCTTCTCCTACCAATAATATATATATATATATATACTGTATATATATATATATATATATATATATATATATATATACAGTACCCTCGCGTCCAACACGCGTTAGTCCAGCACAATTCACATCCAGCGCAGAGAGCAAATAATTAGTATTATTTAATTCGATTTAATTACTGCAACACGAGTGTGTTAGCATAACACACACACAGCTCCGAGAAGTGGGCGAAATCCACAGAGTTCGCCTCTAGCACGATCACCCCCGGTCCAACACGGTCATACTGGACATTCCCATGATGATGATAGCCAATGAAAACTTCTGATCAAGTAGCCTTCCCCACCCGCTATCGTGACGTTATCGTGATGCCGCCTAATTAAAAACGCTTCTGCTGTCATGTGATGTTTTGTTTAAATTTCTCCCGCCACAGCGCCACTCATAATTCGCACTGGACGGTGCTTTTTTCTCGCAGCATTTTCTGCCCTTGGTACTGCATTTTACCCTGCTCACGATGCCTAGGAAGCCTTCTGAGAACCCCAAGAAGCGGCGGCACCTCCCTCAGGCCACCAGGCTAGAAATTATTGAGAGGAAGAAGAAAGGGGAGTGGAATGTGGACATCGCCAAGGCCTATGACATGAATGAAGCCAGCGTGGGGACCATAATAAAAAATAGATCCTGGCGGCAGTGAAGGCTTACGGAGGCGGGCCACTTGACTCCAGGTGCAGGCCTACTGACCCAGCAATCATTATAATGGAGCGGTACCTCAGTATGTACGTACGGAGGAAGGAGGCAGAGAGTGTTCCTGTAGATTCTTTGAACATCTGGGAGATGGTGAAGAAGTTCTATAGTGTGGCTACAAGGAGGACTTTTCGTGCCTCTACAGGGTGGTTTGCATCGTTTTTGAAGAGGAAGGAGATACGGCGGGCCAAGTTGCATGGAGAAACTGCTTCAGCAGACCACATTGCTGCCTCAGAATTCCCAGCTCTACTGAAGAACATCATAGAGAAGGAAGGGTACACAGCACATCAAGTGTACAATATGGACGAGACAGGACTACAATGGAAGAAAACACCTAACAACACTTACATCATGAAAACCAGCTGCCAGGGACGAGGCAGGAAGGTCGATAAGTCCTGTGTATCTCTACTTCTAACCGTCAATGCCTCTGGGTCTCATAAAATGAGACCGTTTTTGATAAGCAAGGTGGCACACCCCAGGTGCTTCTACAACCGCGTTGTGGCAGATCTGGATATTATCTGGCATAAAAATGACTCAGGTTGGATGACGGCAGTATCCTGTATGGAATGGTTTAAGAAACACTTCATCCCTGATGCAAAACGCAAGATGAGAGCTCTGAAACTTCTTGAGAAAATCCTCCTGTTAGCAGATAACGGCCGTGGACATCCTCAGATCTTGGTTGATGTAGACCCAGCAGTGAAGGTGGTGTTTTTACCAGCCAACACCACGTCACTTATGCAGCCTCTTGACCAGGAGGTCATAAGTAACTTCAAGATGTTTTACAACCAGAGACTAAGCCGACATCTTCAGAGAGCAACAGAAACTTTTTCAGAAGTGAAGCAGATGGAGGTAGAATTGGGTGGAAGCCCCGACAGTTCACCAGCATCATCTCGCTCGTCCTCACCTGATCTTGACTCACCTGTACAAGGAACAAGCGCTGCCACACCACTGCCAGCATCACCACCTCAGGAATATCCTCACCCTGCCATGACGTCAACTAGTCCAAGTAACCCTGCTGCTATGACTGTTGTACAGTTTTGGAAAAAGTACAACATGAAAAATTGTGTTGACAATATTGTGGCTGCCTGGGTTAGTGTTAACGTGGCAACAATCAACCATGCCTGGCGCAAGCTAACTCCGTACTTCACCACTTCTCACCAACAAGATTCACTTCAATGCCCTGAGGACAGCAGGCAGGCAACCTTGGCAGAACTTCAGAGGGTCCCCGGCTGTGAGGAGGTTGCAGAGGAGGACTTAACAGACCTTGTGCAACGCCGAGAGGAGACCACCTTGGACGAACCTGTTCGTCGAGTTGCTGCAGTTGACGAGGCGCAGGTAGAGGAGGTGAGAATGGCTGCTGCAGACTCCAACGCACCTCCAGCTCCTCCCCTGAATATGCAGGATGTTACCGAGATCCTTCATGCTGTTGAAATTCTTAAGGAGGCCATGAACAGGGATCCTAATGAAGTCCGACACCGGGAAGTGATACATATCGTGGAAAACAGTGTGCGTTACTATGCTGATCTGTACAGGAGACACATTAACAAGAGGACTCAGACACTCATCACTAGTTTCTTCCAGCAAAAGGAGGAAGAGAGAATAGTGCTAGGACAGGCAGAAGCAGGACCTTCCATGGATGTGGACGAGGATAGTGATTCTGAGTGTGATTTTGAAGGATTTATGAGGGAGGTTGAGGAGGAGCAGCAGCCTTTACACGCTAGTGACGCCAGCAGCCATTCTCCGGGGACCTAGTAGGACTACCTACAGCCTCGGATATAACCTTCCATTCCCAGCAAGCCCACCAGCACTATCCTAAAAGGTTAGTTATCATTCATAGTACAGTAACATTTATTATAATTATAGTAGTACCAATATATGTATAGGTATATGGTAGGTATTTAGGGTGACTTTTCCTTGGGTTTGCTGACATAATTGATTTTTCCCCATAAGCTCTGTTGTTTGTCCAACACGTTTTTGATCCAACACGGGACCCATGCATGACAATATTACCGTGTTGGACGCGAGGGTACTGTGTATGTATGTATATATATATATATATATATATATATATATATTACTTTTGAGTTTTATAGCATAGTATTGAGATGATGGTTTAGGTATATGTGCAGGAGTTAATGAGAATGAGAGGGTAAGAGAGGGAGAGTGTCTGATGATATGCAAGAAGTGGAAGGAGAATATAAGAAGAGTTTGGAACAGTGGGTGCAAGGATTGTATGGATGAGGATGAAAGTAGGTAAATAAGCGTGGGCGATTGTATGTGCATATGCGCCGACAGAGGACTGAGTGGCAAGAATGAAAGATGAGTTTTGGGCGAGTGTAGAAGCATGTATGGACAAATTTGAGAGGAGTGAGGGAGTGTTTTTGATTGGAGACATGAATGGCAAAGTTGGGAATGTACAAGTGGATGGAGTGGTTGGTTGGTGGGGTGTGCCAGCTGAAGTAGTTGGGAATGGTAGTGCTTTGGTGGACATCTGTGCTGGTAAGGGGTTGGCAATAGCTAACACCTACTTTCAGCATAAGATGATCCACAGGTATACATGGAGAGTAATGAGGAGGATGGATGGTGAACTTGTTAAACGAAAGGCAATGATAGACTACATGGGTGTGGATGAGCGAATGAGGAGACAAGTGTTGGATGCAAGAGTGTGGAGAGGGTGGGGGAATGGACTCTCTGACCATCATTTAGTGATGGCCAATGTAAGGCTGCAAAGAAAATGGTTGAAGAGATGAAGGGGAAGACAGGAGGAAACAGCTCCTGTGAGAAGAGTGGAAAAGTTGCAAGATAGTGAGAAAATGGCAGAGTATAAGAGCATAGCGGAAGTAAGATTGGGAAGGTATGAGTTAGAGCAGATGAAAGGGGTGGAAGACGTATGTAAGATACTCACGGAAGAGATAGGCGCAGCGTGTGAAGTGGTTTGTGGAGCGAGGAGGAGATGCAGGGGTGTGCAAGGGACAGCATGGTGGAATGATGAGGCAAAATGAGCTGTGGAACAGAAGAAGAAGACATATAGTGAATGGCTAACGAGTAGAGGTATGGGAGAAGATGAGAGAGAGAAGAGAAAGGTATATGTGAGCAGGAGAAGGGAGGTGAAGAGACTGGTGAAGAAGAGTAAGAATAAAGTGGATGAAGAATTTGGGAGGAATCTGAGTGTGAAATGGAGGGAGAGTAAGAAATTGTTTTGGAAGGAGGTAAAGAAAGTAAGGCAGTGTGAAAGGGGAAATAGTAGGGGAGTGAAAGATAGGAATAATAGATTGTTGGTGGAGAAGAGAGAGAAATGGAGGAGATGGAAGGAGCCTTTTGAGGATTTGTTGAATGTAGAGAGAGAGAGAGCAGTGTGAGTATAAGTGGTTGGGGAATGGCTGGGAGAAGAAGAGATGAATGGAGGGAGGAGGAGACCAGTAGGGGGGAAGTAGTGGAAGCAGTGAAGAAGACCAAGATGGGAAATGCCCTAGGAATTGATGGAGTGTGTGGTGAAATGCTGAGGTATGGGGGTGAGATTGTTGTAGAGTGGATATGGAAGTTGTGTAGATTAGCTTGGGAAGAGGGAAGGGTTCCAGAGGACTGGAAATCAGGTATAATTGTTCTTTAATACAAAGGAAAAGGGGAGAGAGAAGTATGTGGTAACCATAGGGGTATTTGCCTTCTTAGTGTGACTGGAATAATATGTGGTAGAATACTCATTGATAGGGTTAGGCATATGACAGAGGAGCCTGTTGGAGAAGAACAAGGGGGATTTAGGAAGGGAAAAGGGTGTGTAGATCAGATATTTGTTCTAAGATGTTTAGTGGAGAAGAATCTAGAGAAGGGAAAGAAAGTGTATGCTGCCTTCATGGACTTGGAGAAAGCTTATGACAGAATAGATAGGCAAGGTATGTGGAAGGTATTAAGAATATATGGAGTGGAGGGGAAATTGTGGAGTGCTGTGAAGAGTATGTACGAAGGAGCTAGGGCTACAGTGCAAGTGGATGGTGAGCTGAGTGAGTTCTTTGATCTCCATGTGTGACTGAAACAGGGTTGTGTAATGTCTCCATGGCTGTTTAATATGTACATGGATGGGGTTGTAAAGGTAGGGTAGTGGATGTGGGAGTGGCTTTGATGAATGAGGGTGAGATTTGGCAGATTCCGGTGTTGGTGTTTGCTGATGATACAGTATTGTTGGGTGAAGATGAATGGGAGTTGCAAGGCTTGGTGAATGAATTTTGGACAGTGTGTAGGAAGAGGAATCTGAAAATTAACGTAAACAAGAATAAAGTTATGGTGTTTGAGAGGAATGAAGTCACAGAGTGTACAGTGAGGTTGGATGATGAGGATATGGAGAATGTGAGTGCATTCAAGTACTGTACTTGGATAGTGTGATCAGTAAGGATGGAACGTTGGGGGATGAAGTGCGTGAAAGGGTACAGCAGGGAAGGAAGGTTGTTGGTTGACTGAAAGCAGTGATGAGAAATAGGGAGGTGAGTATGGAAGTTAAGAAGTCACTTCATGATAGTATTGTGATCCCTACCCTGATATTTGGAAGTGAGGCATGGACCTTGCAAGAGGGGAACATGTTGAGAATGAGAACGGTGGAAACGAGTTACCTGAGTGGAGCATGTGGAGTGACATGGAGGGACAGGTTGACGAATGAAGAAGTGAAGGATCGTTGTGGGGTGGATGTGGATATGGTTGAGAAGATTAGGAGAAATACACTGAGGTGGTTTGGACATGTGGAGGGAATGGAGAATGAAAGACTAACTAAGAGGGTGTATGTAGGTGAGGTGGAGGGAGGGAGAGGGAGAGGTAGACCGAGGATGAGGTGGAAGGATGGAGTTGAGAGGTATATGAGGGAGGGGGGAGTGAGTTGAGGGGAGGGTGGTCAAATGGTGGGTGACAGAATGACTTGGAGGCATTTTGTCTGCGGCCACCTTTTGCGGGATTAGGGCATTGGGCTATAGAATATATAGATTGCGATACCAACTCTAACGTGTGGAAGTGAAGTTTGGACATTGTTGGAGGGACGCAAGTCAAGAGTGAGAGCATTGGAAATGAGTTATTTGAGAGGAGCCTGTGGAGTCACATGGAGAGACAGACTGACATATGAGGATGTGAAGGAGCGTTGTGGTGTGGATGTAGATGTGATAGGAAGCATTAGGAGAAACACACAGAGGTGGTTTGGCCATGTGGAGAGGATGGAGAGTGAAAGACTGACGAGGAGAGTGTATGTGAGTGAGGTAGAGGGGGAGAGGGGTAGGGGAAGGCCAAGGATGAGATGGAGGGATAGAATGGAGAGGTATATGAGAGAGGGGGGTGTGAATTGGGAGCAGGAAAGTGAAATGGCGTGGGACAGGGTGACTTGGAGGCGATTTGTTTGTCCACCCCGTATAAGGGATTAAGGCGTCTGGCAATAGATATATATATATATATATATACTGTACTCTCGCGTCCAACACGGTAATATTGTCATGCACAGGTCCCGTGTTGGACCAAAAACATGTTGGACAAACAACAGAGCTTATGGGGAAAAATGAATTATGTCAGCAATCCTAGGAAAAGTCACCGTAAATTCCTACCATATACCTGTACGTATATTGGTACTACTGTAATTATAATAAGTGGTACTGTACTATGAATGATAACTAACCTTTTAGGATAGCATTGGTGAGCTTGCTGGGAATGGAAGGTGGTTTTCGAGGCTATAAGTAGTCCTACTGGGTCCCCAGAGAATAGCTGCTGACGTTACTAGTGGGTAATGGCTTCTGCTCCTCCTCAACCTCCCTCATAAATCCTTCAAAATCACACTCAGAATCACTATCCTCATCCACATCCATGGGAGGTCCTGCTTCTGCCTGTCCTAGCACTCTTCTCTCTCCCTCATTTTGCTGGAAGATCTTGTCTTGGTTTTTTATTATGGTCCTCATGCTGGCATCATTCACGTCATAGGCCTTGGCGATGTCCACATTCCTCTCCTCTTTTTTCTTCCTCTCGATGATTTCTAGCTTGGTTGCCTGAGGGAGGTGCCACCACTTCTTGGGGTTCTCAGGAGGCTTCCTAGGCATCATGAGCAGGGTAAAATGCAGTAGCAAGGGCAGACAATACAGCGAGAAAAAAGCACTGTCCAATGCAAATTATGTGACTTAGTGGCGCTGTGGCGGGAGAAATTTAAACAAAACATCATATGAAAGCAGAAGCATTTTTAATTGGGTGACAACATGATCACGTCACAATAGCGGGCGGGGGAGGCTACTTAATCGGACGTTTTGATTGGCTGTCAGTGTCACGGGAACGTTCAGTATGACCGTGTTGGACCGGGGGTGATCGTGCTAGAGGCGAACTCTGCGGATTTCGCCCACTTCTCAGAGCTCCATCTGTGTTATGCTAACGCACCCATGTTACAGTAATTATCTATCTATCTATCTATTGCCAAATGCCTCAATCCCGTTTGGGGTGGCCACAAACAAATTGCCTCCAAGTTGCCCTGTCCCCCGCCATTTCACTGCCCTGCTCCCAACTCACACCCTCCTCTCTCATATACCTCTCCACCCCATCCCTCCATCTCATTAATTAAATCGTACTAATTTTTTGCTGTCCGTGCTGGATGCAAATCATGCTGGACAAACACGTGTTGGACGCGATGGTACTGTGTATATATATATACACACACACACACACACACACAGTATATTTTCTTACGTGACCGTTCTGACTCACTTGGCTCACCCTATCTCTCCTCTCCCCCTCCACTTTGCTGAGTGTATCATCATTCAGCACCTGTTGAAGGATCCGTCAAAGCAAATCCCTCAAAATCATTACCCATTATCATCAGGGAACAGTGAATCATCCTTCTGATTGTCTTCACTGGCAAGAGCTGAATCATGGACGGGAACTGGAGGTGTAGCTTGTACCTTGCATTCAGTGTGGTATACTTAATTTTAAGCAGTTTTAAAATACAGCACTGTACTGTACACTTTATACATCTTATTAATTACAATCTTACAAACTAAAGGTGTTCACTGTATATTTCACTTATCACTCTCAAGCAGTATATCAGGGACTTCCGGGGAAATGATGTGGGTCAGACTGAGGCACAATAGTGACACCACCAGCCCTTAATATTAATACAGTATTAATGACGACTCCTTTTCTAAATTTTTAGTATTTTTAAAATATTGGTACAACTTAAACACTTTTCAAATACTGTACTGTACTATACACTTTATACACCGTATTATTTACGATCTTACAAACTAAAGATGTTCACATCTGTATATTTCATTTATCACTCATCACCCTCGAGCAGTATATCAGGGACCTCCGGGGAAATGTTGTGGGTCAGACTGAGATAGAGCACGGGAGACCGATAGTGATGCCTCCAACCCGTCACCAACTGACACGTGAACACACAAACTGCGCAGACAATATGGCTGTCCCTGCTTGAGGTTAGGCAGTCCGGACTGTTTCAAGCATTTTAGGGGTTTTCCAAATATATATTCCAGTCGGCTCCTCGACTCAAAAAAAAAGCAAATTCCGGTCTAGTGAAGTCTGTTGTCGTGAGGTCATACTGTATGTATATAGTATGTTAAAAATTGTATTGCAGGAAACTGGAATATGACTTTAAATGTATGGCTCGATACATCCATCAAAGTACCTAAAAAAATTTCAGTGTTAATTGCCACATTATTGTAAATGAATGAATAAATACCAGTAAATAAAATAAAAATATAATATCAAGGGGAAAATGTTTGGCATGCAGACCTCAAAATTTATGGTGGAGATGACAGATATTTTTGAGGAAAATATGTGTGTTGTTTGACTCGGATGTTTCTCACAATCAAAAATTTGCTGACACTGCTGCCAGCTGTGGCAGTGGACAGTGTATGAAATATATATGAAGTGCACATCCAAAGAGTATTAGAAGAAAGAACACTCTCTGGTGTTTGAGGAGAAATGAGAAATATGGAAAGAAAAACAGTGCTGGCGAGGTACTGTCAGTAAACTTTTGCTTGCGATAGTACTTTGTATTAGTGGAATGTGTGCCATTTTAGTGTTTGATAACATTGTATTGTATTCTATATGTAGGTGCAGAGTTTTATAAAGACATAGCTAGTCAGTACTTGGCACTGTTTTTAGGTTTGTACTTGAACAGGATTGTATAATTTGTTTGGTATTTATTGTTGCTGGTATGCATTATGATCAGTCAGTAACAAACAGTCATTCCAGCAAGACAAATTTCTTCATGCACTTTTCACCCTAACAGGGGTTCAGTCGACATAAGAACTGAATATATTTAGAGAAGGAACATTTAAAGAGACAAGTGAAGAGGAAAAAGAATAAGGTAAATGATAATCTAGGAAGGTAAATGAATGCAAATTACTCTGAAAATTGGAAGTTATCCAGAAGGAAGTGTGGAAATGTAGAAGTGACAGTGGAAAGAAATGTGAAAGTGTGAAGGATGCAAATGGTGGATTATTAACCCATGAGGATGAAGTAGGGACCAGATGGAGAGAATATTTTGGAAGTCCGATGAATGGGAATGGAGCGAGCAAAGCGACTGTTAATATGATAGGTTTTAGGGGTGTACAGAGAAGGAATGCAGTGCCAGGAAACAGGACACTTGCAGAGGTGAAGAATGCTGTGAAATGGCTGAAAAATGGGAAAGCACCTGGAGTTGATGAGGTGTATGCAGAGATGATTAAATGTAGTGGAGAGAGTGGAATGAAGTGCTTGTTGGAGATATGTATGAAGGCATGAATGAGTGAAACTGTGCCAGTAGAGTGGAAAAAGGCAGTGATTGTACTCCTGTACAAAAATAAAAGTGAGTGCAGCAGTTATCATTACATAAGTCTGTTGAAGGTTGTAGGGAAGGTATATGGAAGAATTTTTATAAAGTAAGAGAGATATAAGAAGTCTTGTGAGTGATGAACAGGATGGCTTCAGGAGTGGCAGAGGATGTGTCAAATAATAGCAGTGATCCCTACCCTGGCGTATGGAAGCGAGGCGTGGACCTTGCAAGAGGGGAACAAGTCAAGAGTGAGAGCAGTGGAAATGAGTTACTTGAGAGGAGCATGTGGAGTGACGTGGAGGGACAGGTTGACGAATGAAGAAGTGAAGGAACGTTGTGGGGTAGATGTGGATGTGGTTGAAAAGATTAGGAGAAATACACTGAGGTGGTTTGGACATGTGGAGAGAATGGAGAATGAAAGACTGACTAAGAGGGTGTATGTAGGTGAGGTGGAGGGAGGGAGAGGGAGGGGTAGACCGAGGATGAGGTGGAGGGATGGAGTTGAGAGGTATATGAGGGAGGGGGGGGTGAGTTGGGGGGAGGGGAGTCAAATGGTGGGTGACAGAGTGACTTAGAGGCGTTTTGTCTGCGGCCACCCTTTGCGGGATTAGGGCGTCGGGCTATAGATAGATAGATAGATAGATAGAGACAGATTGTGGAGAAGGCTTGTGAGAAGGACTATAAGGTGTTTATGGCATTTATGGATCTGGAAAAAGCTTACCATAAAGTAGACAGAGAAAGATTTTAGAAGGTTTCGTGCATGTATGGTGTAGATGGTAAGCTGTTAGGTGCCGTCAAGAGTTTTTATGATGGTACTGAGGCATGTGTAAGGGTAAATAGGCATCTAAGTAAATGGTTCACGATCAGTGTGGCCTTGCAACAAGGTTGTACGATGTCCCCGTGGTTGTTCAATATATATATATATATATATATATATATGGATGGGGTGATGAAGGAAGGAAAAACATGAGTAATGGAGAGAGGGATGGTGTTGGGAGTGAATGGTGATGGATGAAGTACAGTATCTCAAATTTGATGTACAGTATGCTGATGATGCAGTGCTACTTGCAGGTACTGGACAAAAGCCTGGTAGACTAGGGTAGAATTTTGTAGATGTCTGAGCATCGTGCCTTGAAAGTAAATATAGAAGAGAGTAAAGTGATGGTTATTGAGAGAGAAGGTGACTCCCAGTGTTATGTTACAGTAAGTGGAGAGAGACCGGAATTGGTGAGAGAGTTCAAATACCTGGGTACTGTGATAGAAAGGAGAGGAAAATGAGCAAAAGAAGTGGAAGAGTGACACAAGGAAGGAAAATAGCTGGTGTTGTGAAAGCTTTGATAAGAAACAGAGACTTGAGTGTTGCAGCTGTGCAAGGCTTAGATGAAGGAGTGGTAGTGCCAGCTGTAACATATGGATGTGAGACTATGGTGTGGCATGAAAATGAAGAAGAGTCAGGAGTAAGAGCAGTGGAGATGGGACTGCTGAGGAATGTATATGGAGTACAGAGTGGATAGGATACAGAATAATGTGATTCATGAATGATGCGGAGTGAGGAAGTCTCTGGACACCAGAATCAAAGAGAATGTACTGAGATGGTATGGTCATGTGGAGAGAATGGATGATAATAGAATGGTGAAAAAGGTATATCTGAGTGAATTTGAAGGAGGGAGGAGGCAAGGTGGGCCAAGGAAAAGGTGGAGGGATATGGTGGATGAGTGTGTGAGCAAGAGAGGTATGGAAGTTGGTGAGACTAAGGGACTGACAAGAGATAGAGCTGTCTGGGTGAATTTTGTGCAGAGAAATGCATGATCGGGGATTTGGCACCCCATTTTAGCAAGACAGCATTCGGATTGGCTCTGTCAGATAGGTGGATGTGAAGCTACAGAATGTGGTGAAATTTTTTTGGCCTATCAGATTGAGCCAGGATTTCAAAGGCTTGAATGACGAGTGAATGGAAGCATGGGCCTATTGAATAGGACAGACTTTGGCTGTCTGGATGTTACCATTCCTCACCCTGCCCTAGGGTGGGAAACGAGGTCTAGATAATGATGATGATGATGACTTCTCACCCTGCCCTTCAAGGGTCCTGCACATCTTTGTGTGTGTGTAAGACAGTGAGTTGGGTGCTGGTCACTTTTTTTCTGTGACTAAGAGATGTTTCTTGGGCATATAGATCATTTGTTCGTCAAGACCCATGAAACTCAGCTTGAACATTTATAATAGAACTGCATGCCCTCGTCAGATACGTACAGGCCAGCCACTATAGTTCATATATGTACTTTTTTCTTCAGAGAGTCTGGATCTCCCATTAGACCTGGCTGAACTCAAGGATTAAGAAAGTCAGAAGACTTTTTTATGTTGCTTGGAAAGAGGCACACTCATTACAGTATGATTTGAAAAAATAAAATCAAACTTAAAGAAGATGAAAACAAACCACCCCTTCATTTTGTTTGTTTGTTTGTTTGTTTCCCAAAAACAGTAGTTTTATTCAGCCAGTGATATATTTTTCAAACTGGAGGACCTGGATGTAAACTACATAAACTTCTTCAATATCTGAAAATTTTCTCAGGTTAAATAAAAGTATCTGGAAGTAGCATGAATAAACACACAAAAATAAAGTCAGCAGAATCAAGGTGTTATGTTTGTTGTTGACTTGAATGGCAAATATATACCACATATGATGAAGCACAACTCCAGTTACTTTCCTTGGTTGCTTCAAGTCTTTTTTAAGGTCTGAAACATAGCTAAGCAGTTTGGAAGTACTTGACTCAATCTTTCTGCTAGCAGTATAGAAGAGTTTGATGTTAATAGTCATACTGTACTGAGCTATGATTTTTAGGAGATAGGTATAGTGTTAATTAATCCCTTCACTATTAGAGTTCGTAATTTGAATAAAATGTGGAGATACAAAGAATGTTGTTGTTGCCCCAGGCTTATCTGCATGCAAGCCCAGTGGACTCTAGGCTAAAGTTGCCATTCTGTACTCTACCACCCTCTTTTCAGGGGAAATGGAGGAAGTTGAAGGATATTTATATAACTGAGCAGCAGCACCACCTGGTTATATCAGTGCCACCATATAATAGTGATAGGGTTAAATACATGATCTAGAAACGTTGAAAATATTATGTTCAATAAAGCCGTAGGATGTTGGTCTAATTAGAATATACAGTAAAAGACAGTTGTGGGTTGAAAAAGTTAAGTACACTGCCAACTAATGTAGTATGTATATTTTTTTTGGTGACATCTGAGTTATCTCTTCATTTGCAATCATTTTTGTATTGTATTTCCATCATACCCCTTTTTTTCCCATCACTGCCTGTTTTCTATATTCTTCATGGCTTCCCCACATAGTGTGTACAGTATATGTGGAAGAGTGGAAGTCTGAGTCTGAGTGTACAATAAGTCCTGATTCTGTGTTGGGGATGCATTCCAGAATGTCATAGTTTTTTCCATACTCTTGATACTGTGCTGTAAATTGGGAGGAACTGGCAGATCAGCTTTATGGGTATCAGTGGGGCTGAAGTCAGTTTATATTGCTGTGGAATAGCAAGAAAGAACCTGAAAGTAGGGCAATGATGAGAACTTTCTGTATAAGGAACATATTAAGTTGTGGATATACACTGAGAAATTTCTGTGTAAGGGAAATTGAGGTATCAGTTAACCATTTGTGTGTGTGTGTGTGTGTGTGTGTTTGTGACAAGACCAAAGCACACTGTTTCCCCCCCCCCCCCCAGAAAGCACTCTAGTAATGAAATGGTTGATGAAGGCCGTATCCAACCCCTCCAGTGTGAAAAATCTTTCCTGAGCAGATTATAATCATATAGAGATGGCAGTACTAAAAGTACATCATTGGAACTGGAGGGGCACTCAGTGGAGTGCATCTCTCCAATAAGGGCAACATAACTACCAAACCACTCTTGATAATTGGTTAGGTGTTCTCATCATTGATTAAGGTTTTGCAAAAAGTGTTTTCCGGATCCAGAATTTGTATTACGATCCGAATCGGTCCCAAAAGTTAATTGATTGTTCCGTGGGACATGGGCTGTTTACCCACCAAAGTTGGGCCAGATCTCTCTTTTACCTTTTGAATAATCCTGCTAACAGAAAAACCAACAAACAAACAACAAGAGGTGAAAACTGGTGGAGAGAGTGAAAGGGGTTAAGCTAAATTATCCCTTTAAATATTTGATTCTGACTCATTCTGGTCCATCTCATGGTCATTTGTATAGTTACGTGAGGTTGTTTGATGTAGAACAGTAGGTGCTTGTATGAATGAGTGAGGTATGCAGTTATGTGAATTTGTAACTTTAGTGATCTAAGGAGGTCATACTTAGTCATCCTGTCTTAACCCTTTCCCATCACACATACAATATTTCCTTTAGCTCTGTTACTGAAGTTTACTGCATTTCCCTATATTGACTGCTTTTCACTGAGACCTTTATGCTAATGTTAGTAAATTTAAGCCTTTTTCTGATCTAGCATTACTTATGGTTATGCATGGCTGTGTACCTGTCTTTGTGTTGCTTCTCTTCCTACCTTCTACCACAACCCTGTCCATCCAGATATTGTTTGAAGATGTCCATTACTTTTTCATTTAGAGCACCATGTACTGTTCTGTATTTGTGCAATCACCTTTTCCTTTTCTTTTATTTTCATATACTCTTAGATATCTTGCTTTCCATGTTTACATTTGCTCAGTAGTTTTTGGTGCAGAAAATAAATCAGATAGTTGCTTTTAGCTCCATTTTGATAAAAAGTACCCTTAATTTGCATATTTGGTAGCTTTCTTGACAGGAATTTTAATAATTTCCTAGCCTTTTGTGAATAATATTCAGATTTCTTAAATTACCCATTCACATTCACACTACAGACGAAGCTTTTTTTTTTTTTTTTTTTTTTTTTTTTTTTTTTCCCTGTGCCTCTTATTTGTCCTCTGCAGTTGGTGAGTGCTCAGTCTGGTGGAAGCTGCGGCCTTAGAAGCAAGGCATCATAGCCTGGTTGTTGTCAGTGATTTACTATAATTAACCCACAGTATTCCAATTGATATCTGGAAAAAGTGCTGTAATTCTTAATTCTTCTTTAAAAATTCATTGAAGAAAAAAAAGCCAAAATTATGTCGGCTGACCTTTAATGAGGCCGTAACTTGCAGTCTTTTTAAAATACAGGTAGTGACAGGCATTGATAATAGAATAATGCAAATACTTTTGCTGCTTGTTTAAGTGGCTGTGAACTGGCAAACATTTGAACAAGTGTTTGCAATTTTTAGGTGCCTGTCACTGCATGCACAAACTATCTCTTTTTAAAGTTAGTAATTGGTTAAATTGGGAATGATGAAATGACTGACAGTGTCCTTTTCCATTCTTTTTCCAGATTATCAATTGCTTCAAAAATTACAATTTATCAGCGCCTCCCATCAGTACATGCACTGGCCATCGCGTCGCCCTGCGGTCTGCCCGGGATGTGGCAAGTTCTTTAAATTCAAGTACAATATGAAGATTCACCTGAAAAAATGTATGCAGGCGCAGGGTCACCTAGGTGGTGGTATGCTGGGAAGCAGTGTTGGGGAGGAAGTGGCAGCACATCCAACACTCCCCCCACCCCCACCACCACCACCCCACCCTCATGGCACCCACTCCACATCCTGACTAGCACCATCAAACCAGGATGCCCCGTCCACCAACATCATAAAAACTCCTCCATCATCTCCACCTCCCCCACTACTATCATCTCACAGCCTGTCGCACTCCCAGTCTTTGCTTGCCACTCTGGCTGCTAGACGGCAGGCTACTGCAGGGGAAAGAAAGTGGTACCCTTACTAGGGCATCCTGGGCTGTTCGCCTGCAGATTCTGGCTGAACCAGCAAGGATGGCTCATTATGACATACTGATGCCATGGAGGAAACAAGAACCCCAGTGACAGCAGTCGCATTGCAGCCTTCATGTGTACCCGCACTAGTAGAGCTTATATTTCACAATGTGATTGTTGATGTAGTGAAGGCTGCCATGTCTGATGTGACAAATATAAACTAGGGGTTGATACAGGGTTGACATCGTCTTCCAGCATCCTGTGCTGCAAATCTGCTCATAAAGATCAGCTGAGAGTGTATTCCATGTGGTGAAAATGTAAACATCAAGGTTTTAGCAGCTTAGGTGTGGCAGCATAGCTGCCGTGTTATGTAATTGAAGGTTAATGGCTTAGTTGTAATAAGTGAGTTATTGAGTTAAGGAAGTCAAGATGTTAATTATTAAGTACTGGGAGCTTGATTTTGTGAACTGTACAGCAGCAGCAGCTTTCATAAGAAGGACGTGCCAAATAGCGTGGTTGGGTGCATGCCATGACAGCTTCACATAAAAGTAATTTAGGTCCTGATTCTGAAGAATTTATGTGATGACAAACAGTCAACACAGAAGCTGGCATGGCCTCAACCACAGCATCAGCAACAGCATGCAGGCAACAGTCAGCCAGGTTCAGCATAGCAAATCATATTGGCAGCAGTTAGCAGCAGCAGCAGCAACATCAGTCAGGCTCAGTACAAATATTACGGGTTACATTGCTCGTTCCGTTGGTGCCCTGCACATGGGGCGCAGCTTGTCAGGTGAAACAATCAATGTGTGACCTCAGAGACACTTGCTCACTCTATGGCAGGGATCAGTACCTCATAAGGATGGTGATAACATGCTTCTGTCATCCAGCGACATCACATACAGAAGTTTTTTTTATTATTTTATGATGTCTTGGAGGACAGAAGCAATAATTCCATCTGTTCAACAATATTACCTCATCATGCGCTTTAATCAGGGTGAAGTGAGGCAGATGGCCTTTCTATAGTCAGGCTTATGATGCATCATTCACTCTGCCACATAAATTATTTTCCTACAGTACCTCATACTTATGTCAGGGTTACAAGAACCTGACTATATCCAAATTAGTCCATAATGCATTTATACAGTATAAACATAACCTACAATGTTCCTCAGGTATTTTTTATTACTTCTCTGTGGTCCACAGGTCTGAATCCCTTGGGAGAGTGTATGGCACCCATTCTCAGTTGCACATGTTTGCTGGGCACTGTGGCCAGGGCACACAGGCCAGGCTACCTTACACTACTTGTTGCCCATTGTTTGTAGTATTATTGTTGTTGTTGATATTGAAGAACTATTATTTTAAATGGTAGTGTGGTTGGCCTGTGTGTCCTACTTCAGTTGGTTGGGTCAAGTCCAGCAACATGGGCAGCATGCAGCAGCAAAGCAGTGGCTTGCCACTGCACCCACGTACAATCAGGGTGTCATCCTCTCCCAGGGCACAATCTACCTCACTGTGCAAACATATTGTATCCTGTTAATAAAATAGGAGCACGTTGTATTGTAGCTACTGACCGACCTACCTATCTTCCAGTCCCCACCTGGTGATCAAAGTGACAATGTTAAATATCCCGGTTCCCTGGCAGATTCTATGACCAGTCACTATTAAGTGCTGTTATTATGGTTTAACAGAAAGCTACATTATTTAATGTATCATACTGTAGATTCTTCTTAGTCCTCAGTGTATTTTCACAGACAAATCAGTTTTCTCACTGCATTTCTTTTGAAATAGTATACAGTGTAATTACTATATTAAGCACTATGGCAGGTCATAGAATGTGGCCACTTTCTGTGTTCATAAAATTGGCGATATGTAAAACATTTTATTAGTCGGTAAGCAGTTATTTCCCTCTTTGTGAATGTTTTCCGCTCAAATCATTCTTATCAAGCCTTCTGTTTTATGGGTATAATGCACACTTGTCATTCGTAAGCATTGCAGGATATTATGAAAGAACTGTTTAGGATACTAAATTAATAATTTGTTCTAGCTAACCAAGTGCTTACTCTCTTGCACACTGTTTTGTATAAAGAATCACATTGTTTTCCTGCTAAGTTTTTAAGATTAAAAGTATATACTTTTTTGTAATTCCCTCTTCAGCTTGAGGTGTGTGCATTGTGGTTGGTGGCAGTGTTGAGAGATGGGCAAGGGTGTTAGCACTTGGCAGCTTTCGTGGACATCCACGCTAAAACTCCAGGGGGCTCTAAATTGTATGCAGACATTCATTGAAAGGGAAATGTTCATATGGTGTGGAAGCATGACTATAAATCTTGTCACTTTGACTTAAATGTCATTGGGTTTACTTACTAAGAGGATTGAGATTTATAATAATGTATTTCTGAAAAAAATATATGACAGACGTAGGTCTATAATTTTACTAATTCTGTGCTGTGCGAAGGTGCTCCCTATTAACCACTTGTCAGCAAAAGGAAAAAAAAAAGTAATATTCTCTTTAATGTTTATTAATTGTATATGATGCAACAATGATGCAAGAAGTAGAGTAGTGAGCACAGTTGTTCAGTTCAAACTTTTAGGTATTGCAGACTGGAAGTGCCAGCCATCATGTGCATTATGTCCTGACAGTTTTTCCCGGTGATAATCCTTTCCCTATTATATTATACCACTTTAAATATTACCATAAGGCAAAGCAGTGTTATCCTAGGCCATAGAAATATTGAAGAACTCTCCCTCTCTCTCTCTCTCCTCTCCTCTCCTCTCCTCTCCTCTCTCCTCTCCTCTCCTCTCCTCTCCTCTCCTCTCCTCTCCTCTCCTCTCCTCTCTCTCTCTCTCTCTCTCTCTCTCTCTCTCTCTTTCTCTCTCTCTCTCTCTCAGCAGCCTTACACAAAAAAACTCATCATCATACCAAATGTCTACAAACAAGACATAGTTCATAGAGAAGTTATATTGATTCATTTGTCATATTCTGCCAACTCTGTCATGAAGCATATTCATTATCTTCTGTATCACTTAATGCTCTGTTATCATCATCATTATATCCTTATAAGGTGTTACCTACAGTCCTACTACCAAATATTATAGTCTTTTATAAGTAATTTAACATGTCCTGTTAGCACATAAGTATCACAACCATGATAACCACTGTAGTGTGGCATATGATGGTGATTGTTTCATGATGGCAGCACCCAGGGATGCATGTGACAGCAACAAGGCACATATTATCAGAGTTCATCTCAAGTCAGGCTCTGCATGTCCTTGTGAAGGATTTCCAAAGAACCACTAGTTGAAGTGTTTCCTGTGGTGATCAGTAGAATGCATTTATTTGGTTTTCTTGATACAGTATCTGATGATGATTGTGTATGACCATATATGCATGTGATACCTAAAGGAATCCTTCATCTAGCATGACAAAAAAGTTTGTCTTAAAAGTGTTATGGCAGTAAGCCAAAGTCCATGGTGTACAGTGCACAGATCTGATAGTCGAGATGTGATGGAGTGAGCTGTGAGACAGCACGCATCCCCATAGATTACTTATGGGGAGTAAAACAGCACTCAGTGCGTCCCAGTCAGTAAGGTAGCCAGGAGTGCCATGGCTGAGATGAACTCTGAATATGCTGTCATTAATGTTGTCCTTTTTTTACTGTATCCATGTGAGGCAGGACTACAGCTGGCTCAGGTTGTCAGACACTTTTGTGTCCAGAATAATGATTCCAAAACTTAGTAGTCCGCTTCTCCTCCTCCTCCTTCCTTCTGTAAAGCAATTAAGTAGACACTTTCGTGGCTAGTTATTTTTATTTTCTTTAGGATTTAGTCATCAAGAAAGTATCTCAAAAGCTATTCTTTTCTCTTATTTTGCATGTGACATTGGTCACATACTGAAATGAGATTTTATTAAAAAAAAAAAAAATAGAATCTAGATAATAGTTGAGTTTGCCATGAAGATGTGCTACCCTCAGTGGTGCTAAAACACTTAAGCACAGCTCTTGATACCAGTGAACCTCCGGCACACAGGCACAACAGATGCGGCCACTGAGTGATTGTTGTTTGTTCCCCCTTGTCTCTCTCCTTTAAGTATAATATACAAAGTTCTTATGACAGGTTATGCACTAAGTATTTGCCGCTCTCCTATTAGTCAAGATCTTGCTTGAAATTACCATTACTGTAATATTTTCCAAAGACTGTGGCATTCTGAAAATTTTACTTTATAAACATTCCTTAAATTTCTTTCTTTCATGGACTGGGTAATTCAGCTGTAATATGCTGGAGCTATCTCTAGATATGTAAGCATATTATAAAGAGTCTAATTGCATATAATAGTAAGACTACCCTTCTCATGAAGAGAAGATTCCACTTATCTCAGATATATTCAGAACAAGGATCTATGGAATGGATGTTATTTCAAGGATGTTTAAGTGCTTTTTAGACTTATTTATCCATATTGTATATATATCTTATGTATTTATGACACATCATAACAAGCCTTTTGGGCATATATGTGCAGAGTAATACTGGTTTTTATTTTTTTAAGACATAATCCTATATTGCTACTTGTATGATAGCACATTACAGTATATTCCTACAGGACAGTAGTTAAATAGAAGACATTATTCCATTTAAGGACTTAGATACACTGCAATTCTCAATCTCAGTAGATATTAGTTCTCAGTACAGTTTTTAAGTGCCACATTACTTCACATTTCTTGTTTTGATCAGAAATATTTATGTTTTCCATGCAGTACCGGAGTTCCTAATGCTTCTCTTTCCTCACTCTTCCAAGTTATGAAAGATTGTTGAGTGCTGGACGATTGGTGTAGTTTTCTTACAGCAAATTATGTGAATCATATCTTTTATGTGCTCAAGGGAAGATTGCTGTTAGCCTCTGCCCCCCATGTTTCAGAGTTGATGTGTTCATAGTTAACTATTTAGGTTGCATCAATGACTGCCCCATGTGAGTGTGTGTGTGTTTCTGTTTAGTGTGCCGATCTGGCCTGGGTGTGCTGGGTGTGCCTGTTATACTCTTTTTCACTTTAACTTGGCCTAAAATTGACATTTCCATCTTGAATGCTTTATTGTAACAACATTGGCACTAGAATATAATGCCAGTCACAAAGAAGTGCATTGTAAAGAATGTAGAGCCATGAAGTCATAACATTGTCTTTATTTACCACCGAACTATTGTGAAATAAGATGTAAAAGGACGAAAATTTAGGCCAAGTTAAGGTAAAAGAACTACAGTAGCCGCGATACCGGGAGTGCTGGTGGGTCAGCTGAGTAACTGGTAGGAGGCCAGTGACACAAGACTGATGCTCCCAGCCCAATCCCCCCTCTCATACTTTCCTTGGGATCAGCCTGTCTGTGTCACTTGACCACCTGCAGTGTAATGTGACATACAGTAATACAGAAAACTTTTGTCAAGTAGGTGCTTGTCATGATTTATGGGATATCCATACAGTGGTGTCAGCCTATCTGTGTTAGTTCTGTACAGATTGAAACTTGAGAATATAGTGTTGCTTTTTCCAGTGTGATGATAGGCTTCGTGACAGAAAGTAGTTACTGATGGAATTATTACATGAATGAACAATGTATATTTTTGAAATGGAGCACATAAACAGCTCTGAGTGTAGTTTAACCTGCATTGTTGAAAGCCTACTTATACAAGTAGTTTTTGTTTTCTTGATGAAATTTATGCTGAATGGCAACAAATTCAGTAAGTTTTCAGTCGTAATGTCACTACTCAGACCAACTTGTAACACATATCAGTTCTCTCGCTACTCCTGTGTGATTTTATATGATAATAAAAAAATTCATAGTTTACAGAACTCTTACTCTCCTTTGATTTTGTTGGTAGTAGTATATATGGTGTTTATATTGTAGTAGATTGTTCTCCCATCCTACAGTACACCCTGTCCTTCTCTGATATCATTACGCATCATCACAGTGAGAGAGGCTTTGGTGCTCTATCATGGTGCTCTTAATATTAATGCAAGTGTTGTTGATAATGGGTTATACAGTGGCAGTGAAGGATATGGATAAGGAAGTGGCTGTTGTACATATTACTGGATCACATAAATTTCAGTATACAGTATCTGTATATTACCTGTTAACCCCTGGCATGTGTAACAAATGCTTTTTGTTTCCTGGCTAATGATAATAATTCATTTTTCTATTATTTCTTTAACAAGTGTATGGATCCTCTTTCCCAGCTTTTATTCCCACTGACAGGGTTCAAAATTTCACAAAGATACTAACTACTTTAATGGCATCCTGCCTTTTCATGAGCGGAGTTTGGTTTAAATTTGCTTTTTACATTAAACAAACAAACAAAAAAAAGGTCTTTAATGCGTGTGGGTTGCTTTATTCTTGGCTTTGTGGTGATCAAGTCCTGCAGGTGTTAATGTTAAGTAAGACTGGCTGTGGCAAGCATTAGCAGCAATACAGCCCTGATAGTGGGAATAAACTGAGGTGTGTTGTTTCTCATCTCTTTCAGACAGTCATGGGCCTCTTTCATCTCTGCACCCCTCCCCAGTGTCTCTGTTCTTCCCCCCGCGTACCTGGTCAACCTCGACAGCTGGCCTGCGTCCCCAGCTCTCCCTTCCCCCATTGGCCCCTCTCACCTTCCCTCCATCTTCCTCATCCTCTCACGGGTCACCAGCGGCAGCGGCTGTAGCAGCCCAGCTGTCCCCTTTGAGGCCACGGACTCTTCGCCCTTCCCACCGCCCGGCTCACTGCCCGGCTTGCGGTCGATATTTTACCTTTGGACACAATATGAAGGCTCACCTTAAGCGGTGTCCTAAAAACCCTCATCGACCCCCGCTGGTTACCTCAGTCACATCTGTCATCTCCACCCCAGCCACAACGACCTGTGTCAAGCCCGAGCCCGACACCAACCACACCTCTCCGTCCGTGTCACCCTCCATCCTGGCTGAGAAGTTGACTGCTGATAATGGAGAGAGCCTCCGAGCTGCCTCAAATTAGTATAAAGTGATTACTGTACATTCTTCATGCTCAGAAATGAAGAAGTCTCACAGCTGCCTGTTAATCTATTCCAATATAGTGAAGATATAGATAGTTTTTTTTACTAAATTAATGTACACATTATTTATAAATGGAATGGATTACTTTAAAGGTTGATAGACATTGAAATATTATTATGAAATAGTATATCCTGTATGTACATCCAGGTGTATACTGCAACGTGCATTGGTGGTTGTGTTGCAATGTAGCTTATGTCAGGTATATTTGCTCATGTGTGCCAACAATCTGTAGTTCAAGGGAGAACTTCCCTGTTAAACATCATAAACAGTATGTTCCTATGAACCATGACAAGCGAAGCCTTACTGTCTTCAGTGTGGGTAGTACAGTGCCAGCTTACTTGAACACTACTGTACTGTAGTAGCAATATGGTAGAGAATTTGTGTTTGTACAGTAGGACTATCAACAAGTAGCTTTGCATTGTATGACCCTTCCCAAGCTGGACAGGTGGCTGTAAGTCTGCAAATGATGCAGCTTTATTTATCCATGACAAGTTGGAGACAGTTTTTTTTAAGGGTTTATAGTACTTAAGGTGATCATAGTTTTATAAGAGTGAATTAACTAACGAAGAATCTCCTTTAACATTGTGCCATATAACATGCTAAGTCACACTTAGTTTCTAAGATGCTGCCAGCATAATTAATAATACTCAAGAATGAATATGTTGAGAGAATTTGCTGGATTTGATTACTTAGTTGTAGAGACATAGTTTGTTGTTTTAGCTTTTTTATTAGTATGAGTAGATACAGAGTACTGTAGTCTTCAGTAGTATTTAACAGTTATTTCCATGACTTAAATTATATCCCAACACTCAGGAAAGCAAGCCGAGCAAATTTTCTCATCGTTCTACAGCATATGCAGCTAACTGCAAGCTTCCAATATTCATCTTCATATTATGTAATTCCGATGGTCCACAAAGTTGCCTATTCTTGCTGCTACACCCTTATCCTAGAACCTTTTGTAACATAAACACAGATAATAAGAAGTGGCCTTTTCAGTACATCTATATGGAAACAGTTCTGAGTACTGGCATACATGCATACAGTTTTAGTTAAATTATATATATATTAATATACTGTACATTAATTTGTATGCACAGTACAGTATATTATCAGTGTGCCTATGATGGAATGCAATGGAGCAGGAAAAGACAGGGAGGATTTCAAGTTTTAGTTCATTACTATTCTGAAATGCACATTGTTCTGTTACCGCAATTGCAAGTGAACTAGAATGATTATAGTTTGTCCTGTTTTCCTCACTTTAAGACTGGTTCTTCAGTCTTAAAATTAAGCTGGCTACTCAATTTATGTCCCTTATTGTACAGTATTGCTACTGTTAACTATAACTTGAGCTTTCTTGCAAACAAATGTAACAAATGAATATATTAAGGAAAGGTTCATGGTGTGGGTGGTAATTTATTGTTCTTTAACAAGAGTTTTTCAGTTTTCATAATGGTCTTGCACTTGTATACTGTTACTAGTATTTTTCCGTGATTTAATGGTATTGACTGTTCTATTGTTATTTATTAAACAGAGCCAGTACCAAAGTTGTTATCTCTGCATGAACCATAGAGCAAGTTCATTTTGGTACTTGTTGACCTCTATAGTATGTGTTATGTCTTTGTTTAATATGAATGGTTGAGACTAAATTGTGCACATTAGTTTAAGGTTATAAAAATTTAATTATCATAATGTGAGGTTGTTGCAGAGATGACAAATAACAAATCACCTTTAATTTAAGTAAATCCTCCTTGTGAGCCATCGGGGTTACTCTGTTGCTCATAACCCAGTAACTATAGGGTAGAGGTGCTTTCTGTGGTTCATATTAATGCAAGGTGCTGTGATCTGGGGACAGTCTGTGAAATAGGGCAGCTGCCAGTGTAAGCTAATGAAGGTTTAAAGAACAGTAGAAATCATAGCCAGTGCCCTCTTTTTTCATATTATCAGAAATTGACTGTTAGTACAGTAATTATATTATAGGACTACAAAGAAAGGGAAAATGGTTCATCATTACCTTCAAAATTCCTTAATAGTATTTTATGACACATACTTTAACTTGTATATTTGATTGTGATATTGAAAATTATAATTTAGATGTTTGATTCTGATAGTAATACATAAATTTGTACAAAATCTGTTACAGTACAGTATTTGTAAATAGAGTTGTTAAATAAGAATGCTGCTATGTGTGAATTGTGTGTTGAGTATTAAATGTGTTTTATCCTTCAGTGAAGGTAAATACCTCATTAAAAATAGCTATTAAGTTCTGAATAGTGCTGTAGATCTAGGATTATTTTCTGAAGTTAGCTATATTACAATTAAATTAATCCTTATTACAATACTGTACTGCATATTGGCCAAAATTCCAGAAGTTAGTGAGAGTTTGCCCCTAACAATATTTTAAGATGTCAGGGGTACTCTGTACCAGTATTTAAAATTTATTTTGTGCAATACAGTTTAGTCAGAAATGTGATGTCAAATGTGTACTGTGTGTTTATAGAATGCATAGCAGTACACTGTTTCATGTCTCTTGGTCAGTTTAATCTGAGGCTACATGATTTACTGTTGTCCCTATCTTCTACTTAATATCGTAAAGTCTTGCAATTAATAGCTTGAAAATTGGAGGGCGCAGCTGTGAAATACTGTGGTTTACAGTGACCAAGTCACTGATGTAATACTGATTGTCCAGGGTTGTGTCATTATTGTCAGTTTCTCCACATGAAGGCAAATATGTGTAAATGATGTGTGTGTGTGTGTGTGTGTGTGTGCTTGCATGCATGTGCGTGTGTGTTTCAGATGGGTTGCATCTATTATAGGTCAAGCCCAGTACTTTATTAGGGTATTTGATATCAGTGTGTGAGATACAGAATATAGCCTCTCCAATACTTTTTGAAATATGAATAGTTTTGCTCTCTGTTTAGAACTAAGTTTTTATTTGGCAGTCACCTCCCACAAAGCAACATCCTTAATACAGTGTATGAGAGATGATGCATCTGATGACAAACATGTACTACATCCTTGATCTCTTGAATCTAGTTACTTATTATATTAGTTTTTTCTTGTTACTATCTGACAATTTCATTCAGCCAGGGAGAGACCCTTCATGGTGAAGAGGTAAGTTAAGGCCATATTTAATACCTCAGATTCTGAAAGTCTCTCCATTGCTGAATAAAATCATCTCTAGATAGCAAGAATGAAATAATTGATTGAAGAGGTTAAAAAATAAATGGCTTCATGCAATTGTTGAGAGTACAGTTCAATACTAGGTTTTTGACTTAGGTTCATTGGGTACATTGCTCACCATTGTACTGGTGAAACAATATTGGCATAACAAACATCTTGAGCCTGTCATACCCAGAATGGTTTTGACCTAAGGATGTTTGTATATTAACAACGGTTGAATGACATGAGACCATAAAGCTCTCTCATCTGTGTAGCATTCGAACCCTACACAGATGAGGGTGCTTTACAGTACGATGTTATTTAACCTAGGGATGTGTGTGTGTGTGTGTGTGTGTGTGTGTGTGTGTGTGTGTGTGTGTGTGTGTGTGTGTGTGTGTGTGTGATGCATTATTTTCTTATGTTGCTTTTTACTGTTTCAGTTCAAACAAGATGTCACAATTCATCGCTTGTTTTTATTAATGATAGTTATATATACATATATATATTTTTTTGCATATCACATTGTTTCAATTTAGAATTTGTTTCCATTGTTTTTAGCATTAGCCTTTAAGTTTCAGGTTAATCTATGATTAATTTGGATTTTTGTTAAAATGTTTATTTTTGCTTTTGTACTTTTAGTAAGCCTTAAGAGATACATTACAAAGTTATGCATTTTGGTCAGGTATTTCAATACAAGTTTGCAAAACATTTTGTTGATTTATAGATAAAATGATATTGAACTAGTTGCATGATTGACAGTGTTTCAGTACCGAATTATTCCTTGTTGATGGCAGTGCATCTATTTCAATCTACAAATCGTAAAATTTAGCTCTGATAATTTAGTGAAATACGTTACTTCAATCACACAAGAGCTCCTTAACATTATGGCAATTTACCCAGCAAGCTGTAAACTCTTTCAAGAGAAATTAAACGTAGGAGTGTGTTTTAGTCCTAGAAAAGGCCCTTGATTTGAGTTAATAAACATTGACAGTAAAACCGTTTCCTGCAAAAGTTGTTATTAAGTAGAGAGATAGCAGAAGTCAAGTTGCATGTCACTCACATATATGTATCCAAATTTATATCTTCAAAATATACACAAAGCGTAGGAGTGATGATACTTGTCGGTGCATACAAAATTTGACCCATTCATTATTATGATGCTGTTTTTGTTTTAATCTCACTACATTCAGACTGCTCTGTTCAGCTTAGTAGAGAATTGAATGTTAAAGGGTTCAGTGTAGACTTCTGGCTACATTCTTCAACAAATGTTGGTTTCAAATTACCTTGTTCAGATTAAGTGATACCTTTTGAAGATGCATGAGATATATATTTTTTGTCATATGAGAGATTTTTAAATCTCTCTTATGACAAAAAATATATACCTCATGCATCTTCAAAAGGTACTCAGGAGTGAGTGAGGCTGGTCACTGTCATCTTAAATGTCAGGACCAACTTGCCTAGCCCCGGGCTCCTATGCTTCTCATGGGGCAAAGTAGGATTGGATGATAGATAGATATAGATAGAGATATTTTCTCCTAAGTTGAATGTAATCAGTTGGGGACAGCAAGAAAACAAAAATGATGATCATAGTAAAGGGGCTCTGAAAGAAGTAGCATATTCCTCAGTGAGAATAAGGACTAAGCTCGCTTACCATTCTGCATGAAAGCTAGAGATAACCTAAAAAGAGTATGTCATTTATGTACTGGCCAATTATAGATGGTTTATTATAGATTCGTCCACATAGGCAGTGCAGTACTAAGAGTGTTTTAAGCTATGAACATGTCTGCATTCATGCTTGACCATTATCTACATCGTAACTGGAGAGTCACAAGTGATATTAACCTGTACTTTTATGTGCCCACTTTGTTTATTTCATTGTTTTCCCATTCATTGAGGATGCATTGATTACTGGATGTTAGGATGAGAGAATGAAGTGAGAAAATGAATTTGCAACTGTCCATTTGTACAAAACAAAGTTTATTTTTACCCAAACATGTAAATCTCTGAAACATTTCATACCATTGCTAGACTATATTAAAATACTGTACTTGCAACTTTGAAATATATATAACTTTGGCTGTGGCCTTGTAGAACCGAAAATTTGCATCCAGAATACTTCTGGTCAGTTGTAGCATGCAAGCATAACAATACAGTAAGTTCATTTTTAACCCACTGAGCCTGGGGATCTTTTTCGTTTTACACTTTCCATCTCCTTTAACGATTTTATTCAGTTCAGTATCTGTTGGGGTTAGATATAGCCTTAACTCACCCCTTCAGTGTGACAGAATTTTCATAGCCTTTTCAATCCTGTGATGTCTTTTTACAGTTTTATTCTTGCCACCTCCAGGTGATTTTATTGAAATTAACAGGGACTTCAGTTACTGAGAGGGTTAATGAAGGCTATAGTTAACTCCTCTAATACAGAAAGTTTCAAGTCTCTCATGAGCTTAATAAAATCATCTGGAGATGGTAGTTAAGAAAATAAGTACAGTATGTCATCAGACTGAAGGGGCCAAGTTAAATAATATTGTCTGGTAGCAGCAAGGAATACTAACTCAGATGTCACCTATATTTATGGGGATGATCGCTCGCACCTACTGATGTGAGAAGGTTGAATTTGCACTGTGATTTTCTAAGTCAGTCTTGGAATCATTACAAGGCTGTGTTGTGACCCTGCATTAACTCTTGTAGACCAGTTATATATTTTTCACCTTATTTTTGCTCTCCAGACAGTATTAGTTAGCTTTAGAAAGACTTGTTGAAATGGAGAGGTTAGACATAGTGATAATTCAATCCCTTCATGACAAGAGGTCTGCCCAGAACTGAACAAGGCAATCTGGAAATATCAAGAGGAAATCAGTAATTTATGTACATAAATTGTAAGGGTTAAACTTCTTTTATTAAATGGAGACAGAGTACTTGAACACAGTACTTGTAATGCGATAAATATCGAGGAAATCAGTAATTTATGTCCACAGATTGAAAGGGTTATGCTTCTTTTATTAATTGGGGACATAGTACTTGAAGACAGTATTTATAATGGGATAAATGGGTATGTTGTGTATCTGGGGGTAACCGTAATTCATTTTTTGTATAAAAATATACTTTCTAGTGTTCTTGGCGATATAATGTTCCCTTAATTTCATAATGTTTGTGCAAGTGAGATTTGAAAAGAAAGGCTTATACAGAAAGTTCATGTTACATGTTGCCATTTTTTATATTGTTTGTTTGTTGTTATACTCACATCAATTTGCAGAAAATTTCCTTATTATATTTGATTGCCACTTATAAAACTGAATTACTAGTTTCCCTCAGCTTAAACACATCAGCAACACAAACATGAAGTGGCATTGCTAATGTGATGCAATATTACAGTTGATCCTCTCACATCCACACAACTTTATCTTTGCCCATTTTGCTACATAACAGTCCATCTTACCCACTTTCCCACATTCCACAAACATAGACTTGTTGCTCCAGTGTTTTATTATTTCAGGCTGGACCACGATGTGACCATCTCCATTCTCTGCTCTAGTATCAGCACAAAATACAAGTCATGAACAATCCACTTTATCATCACGGTAATGCAGTCTCTCACACTTCATCACATCTACCTACCCCATGCACATTCCTATCAAAACACAGACAGTCCTTCATGGATTGCAACAGCATAATTCATCATTGTGCTCATGATCATCCTAACCTAATTCTTAAAATATAATTACACTATGGGATTGGTGATGGTGATCTCATGGGGACACAGTTCACAGGAGTATGGAATCCTTCCTCAAACTTGGATATAGGCTTGACAGCATGTGAACGTGGCAACAGTCATATGTATGTGATGTGATAATTCCAGGATTGATTTAGATAAAGTTGAGGGTCATTGTTGCTTTGCTGTTGTTACACAGTTCAGTAATTGGCTGATAAACTGTACTCTCCCAGAGTTGACAAATATTGTCTGGTAGTTGTGAGAACAGAAGAGAACAAAATTTCTATACTGAAGAGATGACTGGAATTACTGTATCAGGATAGCAAACTCTTTCACTGTGAGAAATCTCCCTTTAGCATAGAAAAATTATTTGGTACTGGCAAGAATAAAATGAAAAATGCATCTTTGTATAGCAGGGATGCTGAAATCTTTCAGTCACTGAGGTTTTGAACGAGTCTGAACCTGTTCATGATACTGAAATTTTTGTAGAATATTATCATTGGAACATGATTCTTCCATCTCCTTGTTTTAAATCTTCGCTAATACTGAAGAACCTAACATTTGCACTCACGCAGAATTGCAGTATCCCAGAAAATGGCAGTAGCACAGAATACCATTATTGTGTAGCCAGTATGTCACTTCATTATCAAAAGGTTCAGAAATCTTCATAATCAGCAACATCAGTAGTTAATGTATTATTTTAACATTGCCATTAAATTTTTATTTGGTTATTTATCCTTTCACAGTTTTATTACCTGAGATTGTTATATTATGTTTGTCAACGATGATATCATTGTGTAACAGACAGAGTTAGAGCTAAAGGGGGAAATTCATGGGATATGAAATTTCGACCTCAAGTAAAATGATCAGACCTTAAGCTACATTATGATTATACGAGGAATACTTATCTAACCCAAAGAAAGTGTCATTAAACAACCTTGAGACCTTCAGCAAAATAAAGCATAACTCTTCTGTAGTCTTCTTCTTGCATAGCCAGCTTCTCAAAGTAGTAGAAAAATATATTACATTGTATTTCTTTCAATTCATTGTTATCCTACATGATTCTTGAGTTTTACATGGAATAGGGAGATCTTTTTCAAAGAAAAAGAAAGGATGCTGATTTCTTACATTCAGTGAATCATTTGCAGAATTATTATGTTTTGGAAAGAAATAATTAAGGTAGTGTGCTAGGAGTGTGTTGTATCAGGTGTAGAGCATGATCATTTCAGAATCAGCCATCAAGCTTTTGTAACCCTGTAATCACAGTGAATATTGTAGTTACATTCAGGATTCAGGACTTGGCACACAGTATTAAGCATCAACAAGGGCATCTACTTGATCACTGCATATGGGGTATAGTTCCCTTTTTTTTTTTTTTTTTTTTTTCCCAGGCAAAAAAAAAAAAAAAAAATCAAGATATTGCGAAGAACTGCTGTAAAACACTATCACTGTAAGTGAGAATTGGTTAACCAGAAAATAAGACCTGTTTAAGTAAAAATACTTTCTTAAGAAAATTTTACCCAATGTGAAATAATCTGTTGACACTGTATGTTCCATTTTGAGATACTACAATCAAAGTAATTTTAATGATGAACTTCCTAGGTTCCATTGTGAAGTAGAGTGTCTGGGTTCTGTTCCCATTATTACTCTTTGAAATGTGAAAACATAAATATTTGAAATAGTTAAGCACCTCTCTTTAAACATATCAGAAATATGGTTGATCTTTCTAGGCACTAGACTGAAATATACTCTTAAATAGCAATGTTTAATTTGTTAACACCTGGACTCCTATGACTCACTCAGCTGGATGAAATGCTCGCATTGTTCCAACATGGAAATATTTAATGGTGATGGTATAAACACTTTCAGACTCATTTAGTAACTCAGCTGAATAAAATAATGTGACTTTAGTGGGAATAGCATGCTAGAGTTGCCTAGACCATGAGAAAGTTAATAAGATGATACTACTTCACTATTTACTGTACATGCAAAATTCCATGTAAATTTATGTAATACTGAAAATTATGTGAGAAGCAATTGGTCCCCATTGACATGTAGAGGTGTATGGTATGTAGGAGGACTACTGGGCCTTGGGAGCAGGCTGTGAAGCCTATGCCCAGAGTCAGACACATAAAATAATAAAATAAAAATAAAAGAAAGAAAAAAAGTTATAGAAGTGCATTTTATATGTCAGTCTTAACCCATTCACTCCACAGGTGTATTTTAAACTTTATTCTTGCAATTTTCAGTTTGTTTTATATGGCTGAGGAGAGACTTTCAAACTAGTGGAGTTAGATATACCCATTATTACAGTAATCCCTTCAAGACTATATTATCTTAGTTTCTAAAATCATCTAAAGGTAGCCTAATTAAAGAAATACAGCTGTTCGTCC
Organism: Coenobita brevimanus; assembly: GCF_032717465.1. Lineage (NCBI taxonomy): Eukaryota > Metazoa > Arthropoda > Malacostraca > Decapoda > Coenobitidae > Coenobita > Coenobita brevimanus. Next base: position 3,359,714 of record NC_137059.1, read on the forward strand.
TGAAGGTGTTACGTATTTTATGTGTACATGGATAAATATCATTTAGCATAATGATGTGTAGGTTTTGGAAGGTGTGAGATTTTTTTATTGAAAGTGAAGGCTGGTCATAAGTACACTACTCAACAGTACTATTAGGTACAGTTAATCCTCATTTTAAGTTACATCATGTAAGTTGTTTCATTATTAAATTACTGATGGATTTAGATATATTCTTCACTTAAAGTTACTCATAATTTCATATGAAGTTGTTTAAAAGTTAGAAATACTGTATATGCTGGCATATAAGTCAACATTTTAAGCATTAAAAAATCACTAAAAAACTAGGGGTTGACTAATACATCTAGCATAAAGTTGTCGATACATGGCAGAAACAAAAATAAAGACATGGCATATACTGAAGGTGGGAAGTGACACTACCAGCAAGCCTACAGCCACACACTAGCCTACTAATTCTATCATGCTAGTCTTGTACCACAACTTTTAAAACAGATCCTAGTTTTATGTACAGTACCAGAGTAAAACCTCCATAAGTCGGAACCCTTTTAGTTAGGATTACGCTTAAGTCAGCATGGTATATGATCTTTGTTGATGAAAATAATTTCAATTTTTCGAAAAAAATTGTTGTAAAACTCCTAGAAAAAACTCCCCTAAGTAGTAAAATGTCATCTAATGGAAACCTAATCTCGGCATGACAACCTAGGTTCATCATGTTTTAGCCTGTTAGGGCCCCATGAATCAACATGCAGCCTCCTAAGCAATGTGTCCTCAGGGTTGCCTGCATAAATTTTCTGCAGTGACTGATAGTGATTAATTTTGCATACAATAGTGCTTTACAGATTTTATATTGTTCAGAGTACCATTCGAGATGAGTGCATTAATGAAGACAATAAATCTCAAACTTTGCTGGACAGTTCTATTTTATTAAGATCATCACAGTACATTATAAAGTGTTTACAGTCTTGCTGAGTTTACCGAAGCTATTGTGTCCAAATGGCTTAATATACCAAGATGCAGTATTTCTTTCATATGAGAGTGCATGAAAACTTTGGGTTGCTCTTTCATGTGGAAAAAACTGCACACAATATGTGAAGCTGTTTGCACACATTAAATCATTGTAAGTCCAGTAAGACTTTGAACACCCTGTGTTGTGTTTGTTAATCCATAGTGTATGGCAGTACTTAATGTGGGCAAAACAATTGGTAGAAGATGATCAGTTAAACCCTTCAGTACTTCATTTCCCTACTGCCACTTTATTTTATTCAGTTTTGGAGAGACATTTTGTAATATAGGGAGTTCATGGAGATAGCACAATATAAAGTGAATTAGTAATACTGGTATGTGTTCAGTGGAATATGACCTTACAAAACTAATCTGCAGATTGTTTAATGACAAGTTGCAATTCTCTTTTGAGTCATAGTACATTTGAAGTATAGTTAGTTTAATAGAAGCATGGTACTCATATTGGAAGAACCATTCTTTGACCTACATCGCAGTACTGTACACTCATTTATCAGGAAGGACACTATAAAGTTCTCTACTATGTGTGCATTTCATCATTTTACTCATGTTTATCTAGAATTTCTCAATAATTTATACCACAGAAAGCTGCAAGATCTTCCACTTGGGAGAGTTCCATGTAGTATGGTATACTGTATTGCTTGTCTTTAGAAGAACCTTGTTAACCTCAGTATCAAGCTGGAACACTGCATATTAGTAATATAGAATTAAAAATTGCAGCCAGCTTCTTTTACATTCTGATATACTACTCTGTGCCAATTTGGTTTACTAGTCATTCTTAGAAATGAAGACGAATTATCTGTGAACATTAGTAGAGCCTTATAGCTGATGCAACATGAAATGTTGTTTATATATTTGTTTTTATGTGTATAGAATACATTTTTACCAAGACAGTTGTAGTTGAATATTTTGTTACCAGTAGATAGTTTTTTACAGTGGATAATGGGTACTAGGAGACGTGATGCAGGACTTGGGCTTGTATTCTCATTAGCTCTAGAAGCTCTCTAGCACCTCTTTCATAGCACTATATTTTGCTTATTACACCTCATTATACCCTTGTCTGTTGCATGTCATTTTGATACAAACATAACTTGCATAAACAACTTACAAGGGATTATTCACAAGCTATATGTGAAAAAAAAAAAAAAAATGATAAGGAAGAGGTGCTAGGCAACCTTCTTAACTGATGAGAATACAACCCGTGAAGTTAGGAATGAGGGAGAGGCACTTTTTAGTGGCCTGTGCTGGAGGCTTCAAGTACAGTACACAAATCATACAAATGATCAGACAGTGCATTGTATATTTTTTGCTTTTAAGTTTTCTGTTGATTATATATGACAATTTTGCTGCAAAGAGTGAAAGATTACTGTACTGATGTAGTGTTCTGTACCACTTTATTCTCTGGGTAGCAGAGGTATTTCTGTGCTGATACTTGGATTAGATATGAATGTATTACAGTCATAAGTTGGAAAAGTAACTGTAATAATCTATAGTCGCACTTTGGCAATCACCTGTAGTATTATCTTATAGCATGCAAACAACCTTGGTATTTGCAATCAGTGATGCATGAAGATTATTTACAACTGGCAGAATATAACATCATTCTTAGTTATATTTTGGATTTGTCATGGATATTTTTACTTTCTACAGTGTGTTCACCAGACCCTGGGAGGATAGTTTTGTTTTAGACTGTACAGTACTTGTATCTTGTACTGATCCAGTAGACATGCATTACATGATGTTTCCCTTTTTACTGAGAAAGCCATACCAAGGTGAATAATATTTGACAGTACTGTAATCACCCCTGACTGGCAGTTAAAGTAGATGCGCTTTCAGTATATTTCCTGATTCAACCCTTTCAGTGTGATGATACTTGTGAATCGCCAGCCTAGCATTGCAAAACTTGGGTACTCACTTATATTTTATCCATGATACCCAGTTCATTTGTTGCTTTGTTAATAGTTCTCCAACTTTCATAATTTCTCTTTCCTTGTTTCTTAAGTCAACCTCACCCCATCTTTAAGTGGGAGAAAGGGTCATGATGATGATGATGATGGTGCCATAAAATTTATTCAGTATAACAAGAGTTTTTCCTCATGAAGAGTTTGATGGAGACTGTCTCTAGTCTTTTCACTATGAGAGAACTTTCATAAGCTGTACAAAATCATCTTGGGATAGCAAGGGTAAAGTAAAAGTGCATCATTATATTGAAAGGGTTAAAATTGCCATTAGCACCTTGCCACTAATTTTTGCCTATGCATTTTTCCCCTAAATCCATAATATTATGATGTGTCTGGGATATTGTGCATGGTGTGTGGCATCAGGGATTTAATACAGTATATTCACCCTCATTCACTCACATAAACCATTATAAATGACTAAATGTGTTTCTTATTCTCTTTTTCTTTACTTTGATAATTGCATGACTGTTATATCCTACCTCTCCCCTTTTTCTCAAATGTAACTCCTTTTTACCAGCCTGGTTGTTCATAACGCAGCAATTACTGTATGTCTGGAACCCTTTCGCAGTTTTTAATGCTTATCTGTCCCGCACTTATGCACATATAAATTATGTAATTTTTTTTTTCTCAAAATTTTAATCTCTACTGCCTGCTGACTTGTTTATTTCTCATACAGGAAATTCTTCAGAACATTATATTGATATTTGTTTTGACTCTTAAATCAGTATGTCATTTTAAGCCTTACAGTATTTAATATCCTATGTAGTGAGAAATTATAGAGCAGAATATGATACACATTGGATTAATCATCATCTACTCATTAACTGTAAGTAATCAGATTTTTATTAAACTCGTTTCACACAGTTCCTTACTCATACAAAATTTTAGCATGAATGAATGGATCAGTAAGAGAGAGAGAGAAAAAAAAAATACAGTACAGTGTTTGTTATTTATTTATTTATTTCCTTTGCTGTTACAGGATTTATCATAATACTGATGTGCAGTTTGTTTCATGTTAAGTTCCAGTGCTGAGTTTCCTTTGAGTTAATACTCTTTTGTGATACCGTATTTTGGTCTTCACTGTTGATACTATATAACTACCGACTTACAGTGAAGGGCTATTTTGTTAAGTTGCCATGTGTTTTATATAGACAGGATTGTTCTTTATTTCAGTACTTTCTCCCATTGTTCTGGGAAGTCATTTTGGATTCATAATTGTCCAGTATTTGAGTGGCCCTAATACACAATCTTGATAACACAGTGCAGTGCAATTAATTGATCAAGCCAGGATTCTTTGCAATTCCTGGATTTGCCTGTCGTTTTGCTAAATATTTTTCAAGAGTACTGTAATAAGTTTTAGAAGGAACATTCAATAATATTAAGCATCAAGTGAGTGTACTATATCTGTTGAGATCATTACTATTCCAGTTGGATAATTTTGCTGCTGGTGGTTTGCACTCTTTTGGTGACCTAAACTTCATAACAGTAGTAACTGAATGCACCCAAGATAACAGTTTCTTTCCTTCCCTCTCCCCTGCAAAGGATGGTGTGCTGTATACTGAATCAAAAATTGTTGGAGACAGAATGATGTATGTTTAATGCTTAATATTCAAGTGTAGTGAAGCATCTTTTAGACCTGCAGTGGCAAGGTAGGCTTTGATGACTCCCTATAAACTTTGATGACTCCCTGTAAGCTTTGATGACTCCCTATAAGGTTTGATGATTCCCTATAGGATTTGATGACTCCTTACTGGCCTTGTTAACTCCATATAGGCTTTGATGACTCCCTGTAGGGTAAGTTGACTACTTATAAATCTGCTGGGGCAAGGTAGCCTTTGAGACCTTCCTATGGAGGTGCCTAGCTGACCTGATGGCATATTGTTTATTTAAAAACTTGCAGCTTATTAATTACAGTTTGTTTCCATTTAATTCATACACTTCTATGATTCTTCTGCTTTTCATCTTGTTTCAGTTGCTTTACTTGCTTCATGTAGATTGTTCTTTTTCCCTAAAAGTCAGTGATCAGCCTGTGATGAGCCTAGGTGCAGTGTCATATATTTGCTCTCCTTGAAGGATATATATTTTTTAACGACATTGTGGATTACATAGAACATCTGTTCTTTATACTGTTATTGTATTCAGTCTTTCAACCATGAATAGGTAGTATAATACTATATAGTATATTCAGAATTACAGTACTTTTTTCTTTTTTCTTAATGTGCACTGAAACATCAGAAACTGAGTGTCCTTTTTTTTTTTTTGCACAGGACCTAACACTATCAGTACCTATTACAGTATAATTATGGTCATCAGTGATGGAGACAGTAAGCTGAATCAGCCAGTTTTTCCTTTTTGTGCCCATCATGTAATTCATGAAAAGCAAAAAATGGGTCAATAACTTCTTCATCACTTTGGAATGGCAGCTCATTCATTATAGACTCTGTCACTACCTATTCAGATTATTGAATCTTTGTGCTGTCTGTGAAGTAATTATAAGACTAGGTAGGTGTAACTAAACCAAAATTGCCATCCTAATTTTACCCCAGTGGCTAGTTACTTTAAAGTTAGCAAAGGTTGTTGCTTTTCATGTTAGGTGTACCCAGGCTAAGATTTTGCCTATCTAGTGTATAGTTTATTCAGAAGCATGGAATGATTTAGTGAACGTTCGTTTTGCATTCATTTAGCAACATTCACTGGTTACTGAATAATAAATTAGCTAAAGCATGCACACACCATCACTAAATCCAAACACAGAAACTAAGTATAGTATGTATTGTAGTTTAAATTGCTGTGTTTTGGGGAATGTATTACAGGTGATTGGAAAGTGCAGCATACAAGCTATTAACTGTACTGCAGTTATTTAGACTGTAGTACGAAAGATATATATATTTAACAGCTTTGAAAAAAATTACTGAGCAGTGTTGTATTTACTTAGCATTGTTCTATCCTTTTTGCAACAGAGGTACAGTAATTTAAATTTTAGTTGCCATCCTTAGTTAGATTAATAGATGATTAGTGAATACTGAACAGGAAGTCCCAGCATAAGAGAGATCTACTTTGCATTAATACATTTTAGCAAAAGTTAATTTATGAGCATTTTTAATCCTGCTACACATTATGGTACAAATGGATTTTCTGTTCAAATGAAAGACGAACATCAGGCATAGCTTTTGTTGTGATCATTTAATAAAATACAGTGTGAATGGTTTTTCCACTTCACAATGCACTACAGTACTGTATTGAGATTTAAAAAAAAAAATAAATGAATTTCTAACACTGATTGTTGTTGTTACCGCAGCCAAATATCCCCCGTTTTGCCTCTATCTATCCACCTTTTCTGCCTTATCCTTGTGCTCTTTATTTATTTATTTATTTTCATTTGTTATTGTTTTTTGCCATACATAACACAGTATGCTCCATTATGTTTAATGTTGATTGCAGCAATAATGAAATTTGTATTTCATTAAATGCTCTTCATATTGCATCCCAAACTGAGTAGTGTCTAGGGCACTGTTTACTTATTCTCTTGATGCTCAGTATTTTTATTGTATATATATATATATATATATATATATATATATATACATTGCCAAACGCCATAATCCCATACGGGGTGGCCATTTGACTCTTAGTTATTTATATATATATACTGTATATATAAAGTTCATGTTACATTTGAAACCTGTTTAAAGACATTTTTTCCCAGGCTTACCAGTTTTGAGACGATTCCCAGGATTTGTAACTACAATACTGTCCTGTGAATTCTCATACAAAGTGACTTGTTTCTCATCTGTGAAACCCCCTATTTCAGTTTTTTGGAGAACGCAAATGAACTCACCATTGACTTAAGCAGTGGGAGGCAATACACTGTTTGTCTGTGCACATATGTAGATAAGCACTAGTATGGTAAAGAGCATTAAGTTTTTATTTGTTTTTACTTTTAACTATATAGATTAGTTGTCTGATAGTGGTCAAGAAGTTTAATGTTGTAGGATTTTGGAAGCCTCCGAATTTTTCACCTAGAATTGTGGAGATATCTTCAGCTGCTGTCCACTGAGGTTTGCTTATTGTGTACAGATACAGTGCATTACTGAATGCTTGAGGAGGTCGATAAAATTAAATATCTTGGAGTTTTCTTACATAAACAAGGCAAAATTATGAGATTAAAGAAAACTCAATTCAGGGGAGAAGAGTACTTGTAGAAGTTGGCAATACAGAGTATTCTGAATGGTAGAATGCTTGCATGGAAGTGTAGAGAATCCTGCATGAAAGTACAGGCTGTATTCTACCTCAGACATTATGAGACTTAAGTCAGAGCAGTAAACAATAAAGATTACAGCCTGTAAAAAATTATGATTTTCAGAACAGTTGCAGCTGTCTGTCCTTCACGTTGCCTGTGACCTCTGATCTATTTTGTGCAATGTGTCCAGGCAACTCAAGTGATTGGCTGGTGTTTTAGTCTTTCTTTTGTTAATCTTTCTTTGGAAGGATGAGTTTTACAGGTCCCTAACTATTTGTACTATCTTTTCACCAAAAGACAAAGCAAGATAGATGATACAGTTCACATAAGAGGCTCTTTTACAAGTACAGTACGGTACATTTATACAGTTTCATAGCCTGGTTTTAGTAAGTATACAGGATAGAAAATGAACCATAGTGTCAGTAAAATATGTAACAAAGAGGCATGTTTCTCAAGTGTTCAGTGACTGGTAACATTGGTGGTCAGTGGCTAGCTTTAAGGTAGCTATATAGGAGATTTGTGTCTATCTGCCTATCAATCTATAGCCAGACACCCTAATTCCGTAAGGGGTGGCCACACACAAATTGCCTCCATGTCACCCTGTCCCCTGCCATTTCACTGCCCTTCCCCCAACCTTTCTCTTTCTCATATACTTCTCTACTCCATCCCTCCACCTCATCCTTGGTCTCCCCCTTCCTCACCTTGTGTACTTTTATATTTAATGATTACACTTGTTCATGAAGGAACTGTCATGACTTATTCCTACATGATTAGTAGTAGTAAAAAAATATATATATATATTATGTTTCTTAGTTATCTTAGCCCCTCCACTCCACAGATGTATTATGTACTTTATTCATGCCATCCCCAAATGATTCATCATAGATCAGAAGAAACTTTTTGAAGTGGATGGGTTTCATAGAACCTTCATTAATCCCGTCACTATGAGGGAACTCTCCTAAACTGAATAAAATCATCTGCTAGCAATAAGAAACAGTAAAACGCCTTTGTCGGTGAGGTACGAATGAGGGCATTTAAATCCGAAAACATTGAAACGTCGCCTTACACTCCAAGGATGCCTAGAGTATATTAATGGCTATCTACCCACCAAGTTTCATGCCTTTATTACAAACTGTCCGGCCTGTGGCCCTCTTTTGAAGATTTTCGACATGCTGCACTTGACGTGTGTCATGTGCCACGTGAACTGCTGGGGTGTGATGAAACCTGTCAAAAACAAATCTTAAAGAATGGCGCAATCATGTGATGCAAACCACACAGTTATCGGCCCTGTGGTTGCTGAGATACAAGCTTCACAAAAGCTTTTCAGTCGGACCAGGCCGGGTTGAGCCACCCATATGTGAGAAAATGCCGTTACTTGACAAGAGACTCACGATGGCTTTTCTCTCGCTCGTAATAGGCTACAGCTTGGCATTACTGGACTGAAGGGATTTAATGCTTTTGTATCTTTACCATGAGAGAGACAAAATACTGGATGATCCACATAGCTGGCCTATGTTGGTGGAAAATACACACGAGTAGTACTGTAGTGATAGTTGTAGTAGCCATAGGTGTGATTCAGGATTCATCTGAACATGGACCCAGTGGACTGAAGGTTGAAGTTGCCCTTCTGGCATCCACCATCCTCCTTGCAGGGGACAGGGATGGTGCTGAGGCCCATCAATAACTGGACAGTGGAACCACCAGGATTTGTCAGTGTCATCATGTGATGGCACTTCTAACACAAGTTAATATACAGTATGTCATTACTGTATTTGGCAAGCCTGTTCTTGCCTGAGGCAGTCTCAAAGCATGTTAAGGTTTCTCAGTGAGAGAGAGAGAAAAAAATCATTATACAAAGTAAAGGTCTCAATGCACAGACTTTATGGTCATGTCTCATTTTGCAGCAGTTTCAGGTAATTTCAGATGCAGTACTGTTTTACTTAAAATTATTGTAATCAACACATATGCCTAATTACCACTATAAAAGGTGATGGGTAGCATCCAGAAATAGGAAAGACATAGCACAAAAGAAAGATAAATGTCAGTTGAGTGCCCAGTGAAATGGACCACGCATCAATCACCCATCATTCAAGCTTCCGGAATCTTGCTCCACTCCACAAACAATGGCCATCCACACACTATATTTTATATGTTAGATTTGCTTCATGAGAATCAGTGAGATGGTGTCATTTTTTTTTTTCCAGCCAAGTCAAAATGGTAGTGTGACCAATGCCATGCTCATCCTCTACCTATACATACCTCAGTCATCTACAGTATTTTTATTTTTTGCATGCTTTATCTTCCATACCTTACATCCTCACACATTCATTAAACATATCCAACTATCTTTTTCTCCTTCAGTGCTTTCTTCCACTTTTACTCTCGCTCGCACATACCCTTTTTGCTACACTTACCATATTGTTCCTCGTTATGTGACCATACCATCTAGCAACTCCATTACTGAACACATCATTTCTACCTGAAGGAGTTGGTATTCTCCCCATTGTCCCAAGACTTCCTCACTGCTGGATAGCAGAATGGCAGGTATAATGAATTCTAAACATAAATAGGCTTGGTATAGTTCTCCAAAGGAATTTTGCCAGAACCTCTTCATCCGGGAAAGTTACTGAACATTTCAATACTAAGATGGCAGCCTTATATAATACTTGATTGTGCTAACAGCAAACTGTCACTTTTTTTTTTTTTTTTTTAAATGCTAGGAAGAAGGAACCAAAGGCCAGGAGCCTGCAAACTGTTCCTTCCAAGAAAAAAGCAAAATACAAGAGAGAGCCAAATTCAAGATCTGATCATTTCGAGATGCCTGTTTGATTTTGACCAGTAATCCAGAAGGTCCCCCATTTATAGTGTGGTAAATGTATGATGAATATTCAAAATGCACATCCCTTTCAGGTGCCTTCAAGCCTCTCTCTCTTTTTTTTTTTTTTTTTTTTTTTTTTTTTTTTTTTTTTTTAAATATGTATGAGGGATATGCTGTTAAATGCTTAATCAGTGTTTTTGTGCTTGAATTATCTGTCAGTGTATGTTTTATTACTGGCAAGTTGTCATATGCAAAATATGCTGAATCATCAAATTAATGAGAAGATATCAGTAAGAGCTTGAGTAACTGAATGAAATAAAATTTTATGCATCAATGAATACTGAATGCTTGAATGTGCACTGCTGCCAACTGTCTGATGGCTTTCTTTTGTTTTCCAACTCTATTCTTTTCTTTTCTTTGACACATTTTATGGACAATGTTCTTGCAACATGATACACTAACAACACTCAAAAGTAAACAATGAATCACAAAAGTCAGCACATAGTACAGTATTCATCACCCCCTTATCCCACTGTCCAATACCAGGAATCCTCCATTCTAAAATTCCCAGATAGAGTAGTGTGCCTGTATGATCCTTGTGAAGATTAGAATCAGTGTCTTGGAATATCGATGCTATTTTCATGATACAAATTAACAATTATTCTTGCCACTGAATTTATGAAGGTTTGTAGTGGACAGCTGTACAGTAGATTAGAAGTCACCTATTAGTATCCTTATGGTTTCACTTATACAGGGAAATAGATATCAAGACTATTTTCACCTTTGTATTTTGCAGATATTTCATGCTGCCTGTAATTCTTTAATTCTTTGATACATTAAATTTTATTGTATGTTCTTAAATAATAGGTTCAGAAGCACTGTAATGGATTTCACTCATCATTATCAGTACAGAGGACTATCTATCTATCTATCTATCTATCTATATATATATATATATATATATATTTTTTTTTAAGACAGAGAATGTGATCAGAAACATGATTTACTGTATTGTTTTATACTGTAATTTTTTTTTGCATTTCTCTCTGTGTCTGTCGTCAAGATGTGTTCACCTACCACTGTTAAATGCATTCCTATGCACTGGACAAGAATCTCATTTTTATCAGAAATGTGTGTTGTGCCACAAGTGCCTCTCATCCTCTTCACCTTCTTCAATAATCAGCATTAGCTCTTGCAGTTGTTATCACTGATTAATAAAATTTGTAAGCTTGAATGTCAGGCCGCTGACGGTAATTCACGGACTCACCTCAGACTAGTGGAGATAAAATCTGTTTGCCAGAGGTTGATCTCATAGCTTTACTGCTTGTATCTTCCTTATTGTAAGTTGTAAGGATTGTTGACAGAAGTACAATAAACTTGAGCAACTTTTAATATTTCATTGTCTTTTGCTATTTTATCCTATTCCTTCAATAGTTAGTTTGTAACCCATCCATGTATTTTGATTAATGTTGTAGATTGTGGAAAATAACATGGTTAGAAGCTCATTTTATACCCATGGAAATATTAAGCACAGCAAGTTTCTCGTATGGCATGCCATAGAATACGTGGTCATATTAACCCCTTCAGTCCAATGAAATATTTTAAGTTTCAGAGTAGCTCTGTCCAGATGATAATATTCAATTTAGAAAAGAAGTTTTGAACTATGAGAGGTCTCCCCCAAGATAAATAAAGATGACCAGAGGTAGGAAGAAAAAAAAAAAACTAATATATATCACCAGGTTAAAGTAAAAGTTCCTTTTATACTTCCATGGATATTGTTATACTGAAAATACAGTATCTTGTTCTGGTTAATTTCAATGATTTTATTTAGTAATGGGAAATCCACGGTATCTTTGGAGTTAAAAACTATCATATTAATGCTTGCACTGGTACGGCAGCACTTTGATGTTTTATTCTGGCTAACATGAAGAGATCTTTAAGTTGAGGTTTATTGAACCTGTGTCATTTGTTCAGTACTGAGTCAGGTGCTTGTTGTTTTTCATATTGATTGTTTAACCCCTTTGAGACCACTGATATTATTTTGTAGCTTATACATAATACTGTACTCACAGACTTTTTCAATTAATTGTGGAAGGATCTCTAGCAGCAGGAGGTTGGTTGGGGCTGAATCTAACCCCTTTGGTTTGAAAAGTCTGTCCTGGGCTGAATGGGTGGAGATATCAAGCGTAAAATAATACACCTTCAGTTCACATTGCAGTTTATCTTAATGGTATATCATTCCAGGTATGATAGATGAGTAAGTACTGTAGATGAGACAGTAATAAACGAATTACACTGTTCTTTGGCTCTTGGCGTGGGCATCAAGTAACTGCAGTAAGTAAAGTCAGTTTCCTGTGTAGTAGAGTGCAAAGTGAGTGTGCAGGATGGTACAAAAGTCCTTCCAGCCTTAACATGGTATCTAGGAAGTAAGTCTAACCATCTCTTCTGTAGTAGCTTTTTGCGTATGATTATGCTGGTGTTGAAGAGACACACCTTCACTCTACCTGGTAATATAAACAAACATCCCTCAACTCCCTTCAAAAGGAGGTTGGTGGACTATAAAAGGAGAGCAATTTCAGATTGTATTCCTCTGGGTTGACATTCAGATGAGCCTGGGGCCATAACAACAATAACAATAGTATAAGCTGAAATCCATACTGTACTGACTATTGCTCTCCTTTGCAGGTAACAGCACCATGTCTGCACTAGAGAGTCTGGTGGGTTCTTTAGGAGATGAAAACAACTCCGATGGTGCAAATGCCGGATTGGCGAGCAGCGTGACAGCATGTTTCACTGGTCCCACGCACGATGAGCCCCTGGCCTCTCACGACTCAGGTGATGCCACTGACCTGTGGACCACTAACCCTTGCACCACCTCCACTCTGCTTGCTGCCTCTGATCTCACTAACCCTTTGCTGACCAATCACCACCTGGTCCCCACAGGGTCTCTCCAGCAGGCGACAACAGGGAAGGTCAACTCATGCACCTCACCCTCACGCCAAAGCTGCTCTTGCCCCCTGTGTGGCCGACACATCGCACAAAGGCGCAGTCTGAAGCAACACCTCATGTCTAACTTCCATAGACTTACTCCAGTTAAAGCTGACAGTCTCGTTAAAGAATATCTAGCTGTTGTTACTAGATAAGATATTGAATATTCTGTCATTGGTTTTGTAGTGCAGGTACGCTGATACATTTTTGATATTATAGGATGTTTACTCTTACATTCCATTCTCATTTATGAGGTTGCTCAGGCAGAAGTTTATCATTAGCATTTTGCATATGCTATACAGTAAATGTTCTGACTATATTCAATGAATATATTTTGTATATTATCACTCAGTGTTGTCTCATACCTTGCTTACCATTTCAGTTTACTTCTTTTCCAATTTGTTCCCTTTTGTTCTGTATTTTTCTCCATCTTATCACTCCATAACTCATACTTGCTTGGCAACATCTTGATGACTATGCTGTATATGGCAGGGGTTGCATGGCATGTTGTCAGGCCTTTTCTAAATCTGTCACATATTTTCCATTCATGATCAGGATTTTGGCAATATTTATAAATGTCCTGCACACAGATGCTTTGTCAATTTTGGACTATAGTTGAGAGGATGGCAATGAGGCAGTTGTGATAGCATATTGAGCCCACCAGTAACTTCAGCACATCATTTTATGGACCAATAATAACATTAATATAAATGGCTGAGAACTCTTCAGGTTAGGTTTAAGACAGATATAATTACACAAAATAAGTACTTGAACCTGATGTACAAATTGATCTTGATTTAAGGGCATGCAGAACTGTCTGGTATTAAACAGTTATGCTAAATGTCATTTTTATTATAGAGTTTTCTTAAATTCAGTTACATTAAAAAAAGGTTCATAAGGTGGAAATGGAATCTTATGTAGCAGTAATTTCATATAAACATAAATACAGTAAGCTGCCTTAGACAGCTATCGTAAAAATGGCTACAGTTACTTATTAATTGGATTTATTACTTGGTGTGCTGTTTTATTGCTTTATTTTGCACACTTATTGATACTTGTTATTGAGCTTTGCTTTATGATTGTTCTTTGACACATCTATTGATTAATGAATATTGCAAACTCTGATTATCATCACATGTCCAGAAGGCTCATTAGACAACCGGTTATTATATCAGTGCTGTGCATGAATTTAAAGTAAGTTCAGACATAAAGTGTTACAGTGTAATTTATGGTCACCGTGGTATTTCTGTCCGGCCTGCTGTGTCAGTTAATTTGCTTTAAAATCGTGGAAGACATGCTAAAGAAATTCCAAATAGCTCTGAAATAATAGTGTCTCATGATTAATGCAGTACTGTATTTTTAAGACATGGTTTATGGAAAGGGGTCAAGAACTCCTTTATACCAGTAATGACAGATCTTTTTGCAAGTTATAGTAAATTTCATGGAGTGAAAAAAGGTCTTTGTGCCACCAAAAGCCCATTTTCCTCCATAGACAGTTTACCTGATATCTATCTATGTTTGCTTTTCTACTGAAGTATTGCTTTCCTCATCTTTCATATTTTCACAGTTATTACACAACAGATTCATATCATAATGTACACAAAATATACCCATATAAGTTGTGGGGAATGTAGAATTTGTTGCATGAAGGAAACCCCAGCTGTCAGGTCGCTGTCAAAACTGAAAACTAGTTAAAACAAATAAAAGGCTTTCATAAAGTCAAAAGCATGTTTTGCCTTAATTAGGATTTAATTGAAATACTGTACCTCATAGAATGAAGGTCATGCATCAGTATCCAGTCGCAACTCACAGACTCTGTGAGAGTGATGGATTCATCTTGTCACAGCCTGATGCCAAATTTGGAGATGCTGTAACTGAACTGTGCTTGTATCATTAGGGGAACACTCACTGAAATTTCACATTACTACAGTTGCATTGAAAATCAGGGCAGACTGTCACCATTCCTGTGTCACTGTTTTCACATCTCTCTCATGTGTCCTTATGACTGCTGCCTCATTCTATAGTGATTGTGTTTATGACCCTACTCTCATTTTTGAATTTCAGTCAATCAGGGGACTCATGGTAACTTCTTGTCTGCCCCGGATTTATGCCTCCCTCTTCATGACTTAAAAGAGCAAAAGCAGTACAATAAACCCCTTAGCTCCCAGAGTTCCTGTGTGAGGGATTTTGCTGGAAGGGTGCCAGGCATACTGCCCTCCTCCTGTCGGCTCATAGTCTTGAAGCTCTTGGGTCCCTACCGTGGGGTTCCCTTCTTTATTAAATTTTGAAAATGCCCAGTTCTGCCCTATACTGGGGACATGGGTCACAAAGGGGATAAATCCTTGTTGTTTATCAACTTTTTGACATTATGTTCTAGCTAATGAATCCATTGTAAATTAGAGAAAATTTGCTTATTGCAGTCCATTGTTACCAGTAAACCTGATTTGCTAGTTACATTGCTATAACATTGCCAGTTTTTGGCACCCTTTTTGATTAACAGTACCCATCATTTGTATTAACAGTAGACCTGAGATCAACATCTGCTTTTCATAAGCCACACATGCATTTTAAACATCAACTGTCCATTAAACTAGGTCACTGTGTACAGAGACAGTGCAGTCAACCTTTGTGATGTGCAGACAGCCGACAAATTACCTTTCTCACCTCAAAAATTTTTGTAGAAATACCATACATTAATAAATATCCATGCACAAGTAGATCAATATTTCTACCCATGAATGAAGAACTGGAAGACTGTAGGTGCTGCCATTCGTGCATAATGATTAGTTGAAGTTATTTTTGTCTATCAGAGACAGTGCTTGCCAACTAATGCTTAGGTGAGTGGAAAAGAAATTATCACCATCACATTGATAAAGGTTGCATCACCTTGAATCTCATCACTCAAGCACACCAACAAACTGCGCCATAATTTATACTCAGTGTAATCTGTGCATTAGAAGTCTGAATGATAATTTATGTTTTTTGAGATTTGAGGCGATAAGTAAGTGGTATGTGTGAACAATGCAATAAAATGGCATTTGTCCCTAATTACCTTAGCCTTCTGTTGCCATCACTGCTGTACTGTAAGGGTATGATGGGTCAGGAGTGTGAGCAAGTGAGGAGCAAGCAGTCCTCCAGACACAGGGAGGGCATCATTGACCTGACGTGGTACCAGGACCAAGTGAGTGTTGACAGTATTATGAAGTTGTCATGTTTTATCCTTGATAATCTGTCTAGCTTTAAAATTATTCATAGTGGCAGTATGTGGTAGTTCTGTGGGTTGAGCTTCATTACTTCATTTATGTTGGTTTTGGACTTAGGTTGGATATGAGTAACCCCCAGAGGGGCTCATGACCTTCAGCAGCATATCTCCATTGACTCCATGTTTTAACTTCTTCAGTCAATATTAAATTGTTTTGAAGCATCATTGTAACCCTGATGCAACATTCTCATCCTTTGATCCCTCCCTAGACCCTGTGGCTTCTACAAAGCTTGATCTGGTTGGGTGGGTATGCAGTCATACAATATATCTGTTCTTGCATCAGTTACTGTTTCCCAGCAATAAAGCTGCCCCATCATTTTTCAAGGTTTGGTTGAATTTGTCACTGCTGAGAGGAGACCCACTAGGAGACAATGAATGAATTTTTGTTATGGCTTCTCACATTCTGTTGTTTTCACCTTGCCCTCCTTCCCCCACTCTCTGAGATTTAAGATCTCTTTGGATCTTCTGGGGCTTTTTGAAGTCTCAGGACATTGATGTGTGAAGGCCCAGACTTTTTTTCTAGAGGTGTGTGTGGTCACAGCACTAATGCAGGTCTCAGGACACCTAAGTGGCTGAATAATTTTAACATTCATTTTGTCCCAGGGTGTTTTGAACAACTCCCTTCACACCACCTTCCTTGCTGGGCCTCTGAGTTCAGCCTCTCTTGGTTTGGCAGCTTCGAGGGAGAGGAGGGAGCCATTATGTTGATACAATAGTACTTTGCTCAGCTCTCTAGTCCTCTCATAGTTTTGGCTGGTGGGAGTAATTGAGGAGACTGTCAACATCTCTGACCTCATTTCATGAAGAGGGGAAGGGAAGATGGAGGTTATGCAAGGAAGTTGTCCTTGTTGCCCCCAAGTGCCTTGATTCAGTGCAAGTTAGCACTAGTGCAGTTTTTCTAATTAAATTGGTGTCACAACTCCTGTAGGGTAGAATCATTACTTTGACTTCTAGTTTAAAACAAGAGGAGAGTCCTGGTCATGTACATTACATCTCCATACATACATTCATTATCCATTCAATTAATCCCTCATCAGTTCTTATGCCTCATTAGTCATACCTCACTTTCTCACAGATTTGCTTACCATATCTAGTCATCATCTTGGTCTTCTATACCTCATCCTCCCAGCAGATTCACAAGCATTCACAAATTTGACCATTCTGCCTTTTGTTTCATACTGAGGCATTTCCTTGATTCACATGAAACTGTTGTGTATTTCACTTCTTATCACATTTTATGTTTTTCTCTGACATCACTAAGGTTTAGAAACTCCTTTGCTAATTCTGATCTTTTTGGGGAGAGTTTTTAATACAAGGACAGGCAAGTTACAGCACCTCACTCCTTGACTTATGACAGTGTCAGGATGAATACCTTACCCTGACTGCACATGTGTGCAGCAGTTGGATGCAAATTCTTGGCCTCCTTTTTGTTAGGTACCATAATGACCCACCAAAAATGAAAGCTAAAGGTTTTTGCATCACCAAAAACCATTTATCCTCTGAAGTGAGATCATAGAGGCATCTGAGGGGAGTTTTCATCCCATATTTTACCATCTCACAGTGTCGTCTGCCACACACTTAGAGTGGGAGTGAACATATTGATAATGGTTTTCAGACCTGGTTTTAAAACCTTCAAAAATTAAGAAATGTAGCCACTTCTCTTGTAATAGTCATCCTTAATAATATTCATGAAACTTGAAGAAGGCAGGGATGTGAGTTCATGCCTTCTTTAAGCATAATGGAGCGTTACTACCTGTTTCTTTGGTTAAATCAAGTATAACTGATGCTTACATTCACCAAACTCAGAACTTTTGTAACTGAAGTCTAAAGTTATTCCTTAGGTGCTTTAATAACCTCTCAGAAGAAAATTGGTCATAGCAGAGTATGAGTAAAACCCTGTTACATTCCATGTGCTATATTCATCTCTCTTTGTGAAGGCTGTTTTTCTTATTACAAATTATATTCTACCTGTCTGAAAGGCATGGATTTCCATCAGTTTATGTAGGATTGATCAGGTACAGTGACCCCTCCAGTTAAGCTGCTAATGTATCACTGAATTTTTCCATGGAAATCGAGCCATGCAAATGGTACTGTAGGAACCATTGTTAAAAGTCTAATTGGTATGAGGAATTCCAAAATATTTTCCAAAGTCCCCCTTGGCCCTCTTGAAAAATTTTGAAGCATTATGAGAAACACACTGAGGTGGTTTGGCCATGTGGAGAGGATGGAGGGTGAAAAACTGACGTAGAGAGTGTATGTGAGTGAGGTGGAGGGGGGAAGAGGGAAGGGGAGGCCGAGGATGAGATGGAGGGATGGGGTGGAGAGGTATATGAGAGAGGGGGTGTGTGAGTTGGGAGCAGGGCAGTGAAATGGCGGGGGACAGGACGACGTGGAGGCGATTTGTTTGTGGCCACCCCAAACGGGATTGAGGCATCTGGCAATAGATAGCTAGATAGAAATATACAACCTCTAGGAACATCACAAGTCATAAAAAAGGGTTAATTAGAATGTACGAAGTGGTAAATAAATGATGATCATATCCCAAGACAGGGGATAGAGCAATGCTTGGGTGTCAGGGAGAGATGTATCTAAGGCTGAGGGTCTAGAGAAGGGGAAATGAGTAGTGCCTCTAACCCTTCAAGGGATGAGGCTAGGCCCCACATCCCTCAAAGTTGCTCTCCCCATCATCATCATTTGCATGTGGTGGCGAGTGGGCCGGTGCAAAGGTGGATGGAGTGAGTCAGTTTTGGGGATTTTCCCTCACTTACCAGATTCTTTCCTGCATAACAGGATTCAGTGTAGAGTTTATCTCTTTGCATAAGTGGTGAAAATTGCAAATGGAACCACATAATTGGAGGCGTCACTGTAAAGCACTTTTAATTCATGAATTCCTTTATGATTTACTGTGGCTGCAGTACTTTCCAGTATTGTAGTTCAGAAAATACCTCATGTATTGTTAGCAGTGGAAGATGATAGCTACTGTGTATATTTTTTGTTAGCACTTGTGGTACACTATGTTGTAAGAATATATTTTAGACTAAAGAGATTTTCTTGCAGATTCAGTTCTGTTAATTTTTCATTTGTGTGATCATTGGTGATAAATGCTTCATAGCATCTTTGAGGTTCATAAGTACTGTATGTGCAGCAGTAATGTAGTCTCACAGTCCAGATTGTCGGTACACTTTGCAGAGGGAACATTTTTGTGTATGTCCACCTGGATAATAAAAGAAAAATATGCTCTTAATATCTAGAATACCATAAAATTTCATGCGCCATCCTAAATATATACTGTACATACATATACTGTAAAGACACATAACTGGTTATACCAGTACCTTGATTATACTTTGCAGTCTAGCTTTCACGCATCTCACATGTACCATCACAAGCAAAGATTTGTCAACAGTTCCGTAGCAGCATTGTGTTTTACATCCCATATTTTTCATTTCTTCCTGAATGTGAGAGAATATCCTTCTGTCTCATATTCTTTTGTTGTGAACTTGAAGGTGCTGTCACTTAGAAATATTTAATGTAACACCTTCCATCACCACAGCTAACAGTGAAGTATTAGCAAACTTTTTGTCCTGACAGTATCCACCTTCCACAAACACCACACAAAGTAGGAGTTGTTACCAATCCATTCCCTGCATATCACACAAGGCCATTGACCACCCTCCACCAATTTGCCATTGCCCACCCCAGTAACCATAACCTTTGTTTTCCTCATCCTTACTGCATACTCAAATGCCTAGACAATATACCGTCCCTTCAGTTCCTAAATTTCTCCACAGAACCTTCATTGCTGTCAGCAATCAGAACCAAGTCAGTTGTAAACAGCTGTTACAGCAACACAAATCTTAGTTCCCACAACAATATTTCAAGCACTATAATATAGCGAAATGTATCTGGATAGCTGAGGAAGGTGGTTACATGGGTGTGATGGTGATGTTTGGCATCCATAGTTGCTTCACTGGAACCTGAGGTGATAAAAGTGACAGCATAATTTGTTATATGGTCTACTGTGTCCTTCACCGTGAAAACAGCTGTAGATATTCTCTTTGAACAAGATTAGCTGACGAAAGTGCACCTCTCCGACACATGTGGCATGTGTCTTATAAAAGATTTTGACAGCAAATTACATCCTTGGTGTATGAAAAGTTTTAACACCAAGCTGTAGTATATTGTAGTAGCACTGCATAGTGCTACAGTATTTTGAAACATCGATTATCAAAGTCTTCACTCCAAAGGATTTGGACAGAATGGCTTGTTATTGCCATTTCCAGATAACACTGATAATATGGTCTGAATGGTGCAAACCATGGTGCTTGAAAGAAATTCAGCTGCGGCAAATCGTGCCTAATACCAACAGGGTGCTTGCTGTGGCTAGGATTAACAGAGCATTATATGGAGAAAATTACTTAATATACAAACAAAGAAGAAAGTGAACATTATCTCTTTGTTGAAATGGTTCCTTGTTGATTCACACGCCAAGAGTTGTCAGTAAAAAGGCATTATCGTAATGAATTGTGTACCTTGTATGTGGAAGAAACTGAGCGTGGGCTTATGTTCAGTTACTAATTCTTAGAGGGAAACAGAGGCAGGTCTATTCAGATTGTCTTCAGATGTTTTTATCAGTTTCTGACACCACCCCATCTGGAGCTGCAGTCCTGTTGAATATCCCATGAACACAGTGGACAGTGTATATATCCTGTCTCAAGATATATATATAGGTTAATGTGGCTGCATAAGCTTAAGGCTGTTTCACAGTGATTGGGAAAAATGGCTGTGTAAAATTATCGTGGACTCACATCAGTGAGTAGAGATCCAACCCAAGACATCAGAAAATGCATTGTCCTTCTGATGATCTTGAGTATTTATATCAGAGCTGAGTAAAGTAATGAATAGTCATTTTAAAGAGTAAACACTGTCATAAAGAGGTGTACATGTCTGGACTCAAATATGTCAAAGTGGCCCCTTTTTGGATATTCTCCACCCTTCTCAGGAGAAAGCCTTGTCAGCCATATCTTCATAGGATGCGTGACGGGGATTCCGCCGGCGTAGATGATGGGTCCGGGGCGAGATGGGACTCGAACCTGTGCTAGAGGGTACAGGGCACTGTGGTTCCCAGGCTGCCACTTCCGCCCAATAGAGAGGGGCCCGAACCTGGGATTAGCACCCCAGGAGGCTGCCCTATCAGTGGGTGTATAATGATGGGACAGTTGCAGTGCCAAGGCACGCTTGGAGGGTGTCCCTGCAAGTGTCCTGGTGGGGTGCCCTGAGGCCACTGCCACAGCCACTGGTAAGCTGGTGGGCTAGAGGTCCTAGATCCATTGCCTGGACCTGGGACTGTGCAGTGAGTGGGGCCTGTGGTATGTCTACCCCCTTTATTAATACTGACTGTGACTAAAAATAAGTTTCAAAGCAAGCCTGAGGACATTAAATCGCCCAGGGGATGAGGGTGGGTTCATGGAATGTGGGAAGTTTGAGGGGAAGAGCAGGAGAAGTCGTTGAGGCATTCAGTAGGAGGTGGGTGGATGTGGCATGTTTGCAGGAAGTCCGGTACAGGGGTGGATCAGCCAGAAAGATTGTTGGGAAGGATTGTTATTATAAGTTGTTTTGACAGGGGGGGGGCAGATGGATATGGGGGTGTTGATGTGATGGTTGTGGAGAAGTGGGTGGAATATGTTGTGAATGTTATGAGAGTAAGCAATAGGATATTGGTAGTGAAAATTCTGGTTGGTGGAATGATAACTACAATTATATCGGCATATGCTCCACAGGCAGGCTTAGATGAAGTATAGAAAGATAGATTTTGGGATGACTTAATATGTGTAGTAGGTGGTATGCGAGATGATGAGATAGTGATTTTGGGAGGGGACTTAAATGGTCATGTAGGTGAAGTAGCTCAAGGTTACGAAGGCGTACATGGGGGATGTGCATATGGTATAAGGAATGCGGAAGGGGAAAGGATACTCGTGTTTGGGGAGGCAATGAACATGATTGTGTGCAACACACATTTTTGGAAAAGAGAAAGTACGTTAATTACATATGAGTCTGGGGGAAATAGCAGTCAGATAGATTATTTTCTGGTTAGGAGGGCTGCTAGGAGGTTAGTGAGAGATGTTAAAGTTATAGGAAGTGAGGAATGTGTGCAGCAGCACAAACTATTGATTTGTGATATGGTGCTTATGGAACGAGTGATGAAAAAGTGGACTTATGTACCCAGGAGGAAAATATGGAAGCTGGAAAACCAAGTATGTAGTAAGGGATGCCTTCTATAGCGAGATGAGAGTGGTGGCTGAACAGGCAACAGTAGACAGAGGTGTTAATGAACACTACAGAGCCCTCAAGAACAACCTCTTGAGAGTTACAAATGTAATATGCAGTTGGACTAGAGGTCCACCAAGACATAAAGTAACTTTGTGGTGGGATGAGGGTGTAGAAGCTGCAGTTAAGGAGAAAAGAAGGCTTTTCCGGGAATGTAGGAAGAGTGGTAACAAGGAGGAATGCTTGGCTGCCAAGCGTAGGGCTGGAAGAGAGGTATACAGGGTGAAGTCTGAGTCACAAGGACTTTTACTTGCTAACCTAAACCATGGGGAAAGGAAAAATATGATATTTAAGGTGGCAAATCAGATGAAGAGGGATAATTGGGATATTATATGTGAGCAGTGTGTGAAGAATGATGAAGGAAGGGTAGTGGTAAACAGTGGGGATATTAAAGATGCATGGAGAGATCATTATAACCAGTTGTTGAATGAGGAGTTTGACTGGGACAGGGAAGGTTTGGAGCCAGCAGATCCAGTGTTTGGCCCTTGGCCTTTGATTGACGTTGCTACTGTGAGTGAGGCAGTAGGCAGGATGCAGGTGGGGAAGGCAGCAGGTGTGTCGGGGTTGGCTGCTGAAATGTTGAAGGCCTCAGAAGATATAGGGGTGAGGTTAGTCACTGGCCTGATAAATATGATTATATATGAGTGTGTTGTCCCAGATGATTGGTTGAAGAGTGTAATTGTAAATGTGTATAAAGTGAAGGGTGATGGCCTGGAAAGAGGAAATTATAGAGGTATAAAGTTTTTAGATCAGATAATGAAGGTAATGGAGAGAGTCCTAGAAGATATGATTAGAGAAAGAGTGAATATTGATGAGAAGCAATTTGGGTTTATGCCAGGCAGGGGGACCACTGATGTCATACTCATTGTTCGACAGCTTCAGGGAAAAATACATTGGGAAGAGAAGGGATCTCTATTTTGTTTTTATTGATTTTGAAAAGGCCTTTGACAGAGTCCCTAGAGAGGTGGTGATGTGGGCAATGAGAAAGCTTGGCTCGGAGGAGTGCCTGGTGTAGGGTGGTTATGGCCATGTATGTGGGTGCTTGCACCCAGGTAAGAGCGAATGGAGATTTGAGTGATGAGTTTTCCATGAACGTTGGTGTGTATCAGGGGTCAGTTTTGAGTCCCTTGTTGTTTATCATGGTACTTGAAGCCCTCTCACGTGACTTCAGAAACGGACTTCCGTGGGAGATGTTCTATGCTGATGATTTGGTGTTGATTGCAAGGAACGAAAGGGAGGTGGAGGAAAGATTTAGGAAGTGGAGAGATGGTAAGGGTTTAATGGTAAATGCAGATAAAGCGAAAGTGATGATATCTAGGGTTGGTGGCGGTACTGTCAAAGACGAGAGAGAGTGGCCATGTGCAGTTTGCCACGTGGGCATGGGAAGTAATTCCATCTTGTGTAGTGTTTGTGATAAATGGGTGCACAAGAGATGTAGTGGTATCAGAGGTAGAGTGCGAGATAATGCTGATTTTATGTGCACGGCGTGTCGAGGAGAGCAGGTGGAGATTGTCAGGCGTTAAAGGACTGACCTTGCTAGTGAGCCTCTTACTTGGGAGACATGTTGTGTGCTGGAGGTGGGGCTGGAGCTAGCTCTGTGGCTACAGTGAGAAGTGGTTGGAAGAAGTTCAGGGAGCTCTTGCCTCTCCTGATATTAAGAGGACTCTCCCTATGTGCTATTGGGTCTTTGTATGCAGCGTGTGTTAAGAGTGTAATGCTGTATGGTAGTGAAACCTGGGCAGTAAAGGAGGGGGATATTCGCAGGCTCAGACATACAGAAATGATAATGATTAGGTGGATGTGCAATGCATCCCTGCATGCAAGGCCTAGGGGGCTGGGTTTACGATGGAAGAGTTGAGAGGTGGGATGGGACAGGAGTGTATTGGTGTTGTGATGAGGAGAGGTAGATGGAGATAATTTGGGCATGTGGAGAGGATGGGTGACGATAATTGGGTGCAGAAGGTGAGAAGTGTTAATATTGGGGGTGGGGTTGTGAGGGGTAGACCGAGAAAAACGTGGGACGAGGTCATTAAGTGTTCTCTCAGGGTTAAGGGACTGAGCAGGGAGGTTGCAATAGATCTTGCAGCATGGAGAGCCGCCATTAGGTAATGAAGGCCGATGCATGCAAGCATGTTGGAGCCTTCAAAAATGAAAATGATTCCTTGGCCCTGATGGGAAAAAGTCAGGTCATAGGTGCAGAACAAATTACAACCAGCCAGTGTTGACTTTTACAGGTGACAGCACTTGGAAATGAAGAAGAAGGCACTTCAGGTACAGATTATGAAGTTTCTCCACCACTGGAAGTTAACAGTACTGTTTGCCATAAACAGTGCCAAAAAGCAGGGTGTTACAAAATTCAGTATTTACTCCTGTTGGTGAAGAGTGCAAGTACTATCTCACCAAAAATTATCTTCAAATTAAAGAACTTTTTGGGGTACTTCCTTTCCATAATTCAGCTGAACCACAAACAGTCAGTTCCCCTGCACTAGTACCCTGGACTATCTCTTGGATGAAAAGTATGAAACTGTTTATTATTTTGAAGGTCAGTTTTTTATGGGATCATTTTGAAATACCAGTTAGTCCATGTTTTTAGGTTGAGTGTAGATTGGCAGTATGCACTGGTGATTATGGTCTGTGAGACTGCACATTAATAGGGTGATACTTTGTTGCCACACTAGTGAAGCAAAGGTGATTTGGGGAAAAGAAATTATAACAAACATGAAAAGTATGTCTTTCCAATGCGCACATCTTTTATAACTATGAATCTCATGTTGCAACTCAATATCAGTTGATTCTTCCCAAAAAGGTTTTATTCACAGATTACATATTGAAACTGTCAGGGTTCAAAACAGTTTCTTGTACAAAATGTACAATTCAGAACATGTTTTGTTTAAATAGTGCAGATGATACGCATGCATTTGTTTAAAGACAAGCTACGACTCAAAATTATCAGCTACTCAGTTAGTTACCCATTTGTGGCCTCTTATTTGAATATATAGCAGGCGATTTTAATTTTATTTCTGATTATTGGGAAAGAATACTCCGGTACGCACGTGTGATGTCATAGGTGTAGCAACACTCTGCACGTGAATTAATGTCGAACTGTACACATTAATCTCAGCTGTGGGAAGAACAGCACCATGGTGGTTTATGTAATAGGTGCTCTAAGTACAGTATGTGGCAGGAAGCAGCCTGAATGGAAGATATAATGGCATAAGAATTTCATAACAGATAGGTCACAAAAACAAGTAAGGCTGCAGTCACTTTCAAGATTCTGTATGGTACTGAATATTTGAATGACTATTGCTGTAGACTAGACTGTATAGATTGGTAGTCTTAAGGAAGGCTGCTAAGTATGTGCAAGTCAACATGACAACACTGCATTGACCACACAGTCAAATTGTTTAGTTACCAATATATAAAACTTATTATTGTACTGTCTATTTTTGTATGTAAAGGGCATTGATCTCATGTTCATTATTTTCATATTTGATGTTGAATTATTGCTTTGACTTATCTCTTGGTCTTAATGAGTGTTTATACAGAATTTCACTGTGTTATATCAGTGTAGTGAATGTATATTCTGTGATAATAAATGTACAGTAAAAGATATTACATATTTCAATATTCCTATAAATTTTGGAAATTTTATATTAAATTTTGATTTACATGTTCAAAATAAAATTAGAGCTAATTTTGAATATAGAATATTGAAGAGGTACTATCAGTCTCTGAATATGCATTCATACCCTGTGGTTTGTCTGCTTCAAGTCCATTGTTTCTGAGCTGTAGCACCTCACTGTTTTGAGTGATTAATTATTAAGACTTTTGTTATGCACTGTCTATTGTTGAATTACTGTGTTGTTAATTGTGACAGGTGTCTGCCAAAAACAGCTGTCCAGTACATTGTAATCTCAAAATACCAGTTATGAACATATTTCCTTTATTGGAGATGTGAAGTGGGTGTCTGACTGTACACACTGTTTCATTATTTAACAGACATATTTCTGAATTAATTCTGTTGCCAGTAAACAGAAAATGTTCCTTATTTTCATGTTTATAAAACCAAAAGCCTTTATTATACCTGGGTAGTAGTCACAAACAAAGCATTATACATATACAGCCATAGCTTAATACAAGCCACTCTTAGTTTTTAAAAGATCTGAGTGAATCAGTGTAGCTGAACATTGACTGCCAGGGTGATAGAAATTTTGATATGAATTATACTGATATTTAATTTAACTATACTGTACTGACATACCATTTATTGATGTACCCAGACAAAGCAGTGCTGAATTTACAGAATCATAACAAATTGAAGACCTCAGAGAATTTACAGTTTGTTTCTTTGTGTGTAGAATATGTTAGGAGTGTAATGTGGTATGGTAGTGAGACTTGGGCAGTAAAAGAAGAGGATATATGTAGGCTCAGATACATAGAATTGACAATGATTAGATGGATGTGTAGTGCATCTCTGAATGCGAGGCCTGGAGAGCTTGGTTAGCAGTTGAAGAGGTGAGAGGCAGGATGTGGCATGTATTGGTGTTGTGATGAGAAGGGTTAAACTGAGATAGTTGGGGCATGTGGAGAGGATGGAAGATGACAATTTGGTGCGTAAAGTGAGAACTTTAAACGTTGGGAGCAGGGTTACGAGCTGCAGACCAAGAAAGACCTTGGACTAGGTCATATAGTGTGACTTCAGGGATAAGGGAGTGAATAGGGAGGCTGCTAGAGATTGAGCAATGTGGAGAGCTACTATTAGGTAATCAAGGCCAACACATGCAAGCATGTTGGAGCCCATATAAATGAAGCAAAGCAGAGTGAATGAGAGTATGGGTAGAAGATGCAGTATGCCTCTCTTAAAGTGGAGGGTGGGGGGCTTGCAGGTACAAGGCATTAACAAATTCCATTGTAACAAATAGTAAAGAGAGAGTGATGCACCAGTACAGTGAAAAAAAGAGACATGTACGAGGTGCTACCCAAAAGTTCCATTATTTGAATAGAGGGAGCCAACCATTTTGCAGTTTTGCCTTTTTCCACTAGGAGGAGTCAGCAGCACCCCTTGTGCGTCAGCATGGCCCCGGCCTTGTCTGTGAGGGGACATGTTGTTGAGCTGTGCTTACTATTGTAATATGGTGTGTAAGTGGTTTGGTGGTTTTACAATGGTGGACCTCACGGAACAAAGAACCTGCATGAAGTTCTGCTTCAGGATCAACAAGACGGCTGCAGAAACTCACTGGTTGCTTCAGCAAGCCTTTGGTGACAATGCCATGTCCCAAAGCAGAACATTGTTCTGGTACAAGCTGTTCAAGGAAGGACGAATGTCCTTCAAAGACGATGACTGTTCGGATGACCGTCAACAGCAACAGCTCCAGAAAACGTTGGAAATGTTCATCAGGTTATCTTTGGATATTGTAGAAAAACTATCCCTGATGTTTGTGATATCGTTGGACTGTCGTACAGGAGCATGCAATGCATTTTGTCAAACATATTGGGCATGAGAAGCATCACCGCAAAATTTGTGCCAATATGGCTGAGTGACAAGCAGAAGGCACATCGCACTGCAGTTTGCAGGGAGCTCAAGAATCAGGTCAGAGATGATGCCACCTTCATCTCCAAGATCATAACTGGTGATGAATCATGAGTTTATGGTTATGACCCAGAGACAAAGCACAGTCATCGCAATGGAAGTCTCGCAGTTCACTGAGGCTGAAAAAAGCGTGTCAAGTTCGCAGAAATGTTAAGTCGATGTTCTTTTTCTTCGATATCCAAGGGATTGTTCACAAGGAATTCGTCCCAGCCCGTCAATCTGTAAGCGGAAAGTTTTACTCTGAAGTTTTGCAGCGTCTGAGGGAGAACATCCGCCACAAACATCCAGAACAGTGGAAGAACAAGGACTGGGTCCTGCATCATGACAACGCCCCCGTTCACACATCAATTGTTGTCCAGCAGTTCCTGGCTTTCACTAACATGGTAGTCGTTCCCCACCCACCCTATTTATCTGACCTTGCCCCCTGTGGCTTTTTCCTATTTTACAAACTGAAATTACAACTGAATGGGCATCAGTTTGACTTAATTGAGGAGATCCAGACAGAATCGCAGGAGGTGCTCAAGACCATCACACCTGAAGCCTTCCAGGGATGCATGGACTTGTGGAAAAAATGCTGGGACCACTTTATACATGCCCAAGGGGACTACTTTGAAGGCAACAGTGAGAACTGGGAGGTAAGGTAGCTTATTTTCCTGTAATATTCAAATTACTGGAACTTTTGGGTAGCACCTCATATTTGTGTTGTGTAATGGTAAAGAAAGAGATGCATGTATGTTTTGTAATGGCTGGCTTGCACACACCTGACAAGGGTGGGCAACATTACTAAATATGTTCAAGCGGTATTTGATGAGTCTTGAAGGGCAACTGTTGTGTATGGTTGAGAAATACCACTTTCTCTGGAGTAGTAACCAGCCTCCACCCAGTGCATCATGTACCAGTATAGGTGTGGCAGGCTTTGGTAGTGTAGGGCAAGAAATGCATATGGAAACTGTGTTGAGTGGCTGTGTTTTTAAAGAGGCGTATATATCACAAAAGGAACCTAGATAGGGTGCCTTTCATTCATTCATTTATGAAGGCTCCACTGTGCTGGCATTCAAATGCCTTGGTCACTTAATGGCGACTCTCCACGTTGCTCAATCTCTAACAGCCTCTCTCTCTTCGGTCCCTTATCCCTGACACAAGTGAAAACACATGATGCAACATAGTATTGCACCCTCTTAAATGCCTGATCCCTGAGTGGGACCGAACCCAATTTGGGAGAACTGGTGGACACACATGCCACCAACCTGACAATTGGAGACTCCAGAGGGAGAATGGAGGAAGTTAATGAGAAGAGAATGTTAAACAGACAAAAAGCCTTTAACTCCAGATTAGCTTTGTTCCTGGGTTATGGTTGCTCTTGTGTGATCTTATATATGTGCTGTGGGGAAGGTTTGCTTTTAAAGTTTCAGAGTGGGCAGAGTGTCCTTTGTGTATAAACCTTCCATTTTAAAGAGGCAGAACCCATTTTCTACTTTGATGCTTTTCGTTGCTGAGCTCAGCCTTTGTAGCTAGCTATAGGGGAAAAAAAATTGTCCTTCCCCCCCAAAAAAAAAAAAAAAATCATTGAAATTCATATACAGGAGTTCCTAACTTGAAGTACAGATAGCTGCTATTCCACTTGTTTCCCTTCCTTATTGTACAGTATGATGACATGCATTTAAACAGTCAGATAGCTTCAGATGAGCACTGTATGTTGCATAGAACTGGAAAGATACAGTACTCTATTTCCAATTCATGGGACTGTGGTCTTTTTTTTTATATTTATAGTATATACTGTAAAAAAAAGTATTAGCATTTTTGTGACCACTGAGGATTGTAATATTAACCCATCACTTCCCGAGCTATTTCGCACATCTGACACCCCCCAGTCCCGAGGTATTTTCAAAAAAATTTTTTTTAGCTAAAACCTCTGCTTTTGGTGAGAAACATCGAAAATTCATAGAGAAATCACTCACCTGAGGTTTCAAATACTCGATCCAGATACCAGTACCTCCTTACCTGACTGGGTTCTCTAACAGGCTGGCACCAAAGAAAACGAGTTCTATGGGAGGGTAACTATTTCACACCACTCATAAACGGTATTTATTTATTTACTTGGTACGAATTTATATGTAGCACGAGAGTATATTGGTTTTCAAACAGTAATATAGTCATTATAAGCATTGTTTCACATACTAACTCATCACCATACCTGACCTTCTTTTGCCACGTTACCTGATCATTATTTCTGACTGTTTCTTCCTCTAATGCTATGTAAACCTTGTCCTCCACATTGTCATCGATTGGGGAATCACTATGGCCCTGAATGTCTTTACTGGCCAGGTCACTGGTAACAGGTGAATTGCCGAGACAATGGCATGAGGGGGGGAGGGGGGAGGATATGCGGTGTAAGGCATTGTCCCTGCTTGGCATCTTGTAGAGGAATAGAGGAAGGTGTCTCGTGTATACGAGACACCTTCCTCACGCGCAAAAATTGAAAATTGTGCAAATTAGGGACCTTGCAATTGCACGACGTACCAGTACGTCACCAGGACTGGGAAATGCAAAATGTTGCAACGTACCCATACGTCGACGGGACGGGGTGGGTTAACACATAGTAGCTATCTTGATTTCACCAGTATTGAGGTAGTCCCCTCTCATCCTGTTCTCTTGGGAGCCTGAGGACCTCAGTGCCTCCACTATCTTTGCCGAGCATGTACTGTATTTTAAATCATTGTGACTTTGACCAGAGGATCTCATTAATACAGTATTCAGTAAAACAAAACAAATGCATTATACTTGCATAAAACAAGAAGTGTGGCAAGTAGTTTATTACATATTGCTGAAGATGATTTTAAAAGGTTGGAAATTTTGTCTACATTTTGAAAATATGCTTAAGCAGTTTCTTTAGTCTCATTCACAGATAACCAGTTTGGCAGTCTACTTAGGTGCTGAAATAATGTAATATATTCCACCAAGTTATATTCAAAGTGAAATGCAAGCAGTGTACAGTAACATACTTGTGTTTCATTAGGATATACAGGGTGTTCTGATAAAATTTTGAGAAATTTTAGGGTTAATTTTGAATAAAGAATTCTGTATCAACAGGGGTCAAATTCCCAGTCATTATAGGGCTATAGTTACTGATGACAATATTGGTAGAAACGGTTTACCTCAGAATTCACCCTTAAGATCAGAAGTAACTGTTGCTCCATAATGGCTGAATATTGGACCCCTGTTAATGTAGCATTTTTTGTTCAAAATTAACCCAAGGATAAACTGCTGAAGTTTCTCAAAAATTTCCTAGGACATCTTGTACGAAAACTGCCATCTTTCAAGATACTTAAACTAAGGTATTATAGCAGACAAGTTTCCCTGTAAAGTTCCCGGATATCTAATTGCCACATTCATTTCATCTAACAGAAGGTAAGCTTCCAGCATCAATTGTTGGGAGTGCTGGTAGTTTAGGATGTTCCAGCTCCCCATATACCCAACCCTCAAGACAGCGGTGTCACTGCCCCACATGTGGACGCATGCTCAGCCAGAGGAGGTAAAAACAACCTCAAAATGAACTCCAACAACTGTACTCCTTTAACTTTACATACATACATACATACATACATCATCTAATCCTTTGCTGCCTCATGAGGAGTGTAGGAGCCTGGGGCTAGGCAAGTTGGTCCTGACAGTTAAGATGAGAGTGACCAGCCTCACACATCCCTGAGTGGCATTACGTGAGCAATAAACCCCAACCACTCCTTGGATGTAAACCTACACAGGCTAGTTTGACCTAAAATTTGTAACTCTCCATCTTGCATGCTCAGTTGTAGCAATCAGTTACAGTAATTTAGAATAATATTCTTGTCATGAGGAAGTGCTAGGGGAAAGATGTTAAGTTGTATAATTTTATTATTCTGCCATTGAACTACATGAAATAATCCACAAAAGAATGAGTATCTGGACCAAGCTGAAGTAAAAGAACTGCTATATAGTCATGGGTGGACAAGACAACTTTGTTTATCAAGTCACAAGAGACATACATTATTGATGTATTCAGTTTGATGTAAATATAGAATTGGCATTTATTTTTCATGGGTCTCTGAAATGTTATACTACTAGTGGGTCATCTTTGCAGGAACCTGAAACAACACATGATCACCACACACAAGATGACTCCTGACGATGCCACTGTCATTGTGAAGCGCTACAACTTTGAGCTTCTGGTTGATGAGCCGATGCTGCCGCCTCTCCCCCAGCCCTCCCTCCCACACCTGCCACTCCTGCCATCACCTCCACTAGCTATGCCGATGCTCCCAAATATTGCCCCAATATCACCACCACCTGCCGTGCTTCCACCTAAAAGCCCTCTCTCTTCATAGCCTCCAGCAGTGCATGTAATTTCGATATCAGTTTCTTATATTCTTTGTTTGTTTGTTTGTTTTTTTTAATGTTTCTTCAACTGTGATTCCTGTAGAGTTTAATTACTACATACAGTTATAGGTATTTATACTATTAGCATTAATTTTGCAGTTTTTTATATCATCACAAAATGTTAGAGAATAGTCACATTGTGATTTTTAGAGCCATTGTGTTACTAAGATATGAAAAAAGATTTATATGAAATTTTGTATTATCATTAATGCAGTGTTTCTGGAGAGTAGGGATTTGGAAATGTATTATATTATAGTTTACTCACTTTATTACATATAATGCTACTGTTTATACCTGAACCTTTGATAGTTGTGTAATGGTGATCGTTAGTGGAGAATTTAACATGTACAGTGTTTACTTTTGCAGAAATACTATACTCCTGATAAGAACTATATGACCTGGTGGTTAGCAAATAGAATTTGTTGTAGAGCTATGTTTATGCAACACTGAGCAGTATCTGATATAGGAAAGACATTTATTCGCAATATTTACGAGTCTTGTTGTTTATATTCATATCTCTTCATGAGTAAGTACATTAGAATCTTATTCTTTAGAAGAAAGTAAAAAAAATTAACATGGTTCTATAAAGTTAAGGATCATTTTTTTCCATCTGGAGACTGTGGTGGCATTTATAGGAGAAAGACTATCCCTCCATACCCAGTTGCCATACACAAGTTCAAGTGAGGTAAGGGATTCATCTTGACACAAGCACAAGCCAAGAGAGAGGTGCTTTAGCTTCATTTTTTCTTGTGAACTATTGTGATACTGTCTGCATGAATGTATACATTGCTGTGGTAGCAGCAGGGGTCGGGGTAAACCAGTGCTGAACCTAGTTCTATGTTCATATGTCTCACTTGTTGCCAGATTCACACAACTGTTTCATTGCGTAATGACAGTTGCACAGAGTAACACTTTGGGGATGAGCTGTTGGGAGGAAGAGAAGGTTTATTACTCCTTGAGTGAGTCTTAGTGACTCTCAGACAGAGGAAAAATGGTTTTTAGGCTTTGTCGAAGCTTGTTTTTGTAAGTCATTAATACATCTTACCAAAGGATGCCAAGCTCTGTCGCATGTTTTCTTATGCAGTACAGTATTTACCTCAGCAGTCCCTACTCCCACCCCCAACCCATCTTAGTTTGTATTTTTCTCTACGTATGACTTCCGGTCTTTTGAATACAGTGTGTCCAGACATCCCAAAAATGAATGAATCATGACCCTGATTTTGTTTTGTTCTGTTTACCTTGGAAAGGACACCTCTGTGGGCTTTTAGCTTTTGTTTCATTCTTCTTTGCATTAAAAAAAAAAAAATCACTAACACTGTATGTCATCATTATGGGCAATTGAGAGGCCCTGTCAAAGGCTTGTATAGTGTTACAGTGAGGGAGAGAATCTCTAGTCACTCTGTCAGAGTGACTGAGTGTCTCTATTGAGTATGTTGTGTACAGAGGCTGCAGGAGAATTGCATGAGAGTGTTAGTATGCACATTGTGGTAGTTACTGTATTATCATGAATATTAAAAACCAAGGATTAGAGCATTAGAAATGGGCCTGTCAAGCAATGCATGTGTGTAATTAGGTTGGATAGGATAAGAAATATAAAAACTCTTGAAAGATGGGGAGTAAGGAAATATATTCATCAAATGGTAGCAGAGAATGTGGAGAGGTGACAATGTGATGACATTAAGAGGATGCATATGAAGAGCATTTTGTAAAGAAATTATGTGAGGTAGTATGAGGACTGTAGGTGGCATGAAAGGCTAAGAAGAAAGTGGATGGGCATGATAAATAAATACTGTATGTCAGTCAGCAGTTTATGGATGTTGAAGAAGTAAAAGAATTTACGATCTATCTATCTATCTATTGCCAGATGCCATAATCCCATAAGGGGTGGCCATTGACTTTGAGTTATTTGCTTTACGGGGAGGGGCACTAACCCTCCACCAACCCACTTGTTGACACGTAGGGAGCACGTATGGTCTGGTTATATGGTTACCACCCAGCGTTATAAATGGTTTCTTGGCTTACAGGAAACCATTTGGCTTGTCACTTAATGTAAAGCCACCTGTAAAAGAAAGAAAAGCAATAGGAAGTGACAGAAAAAGATGGGAGAAAGAGGAAGAGAGGAGGGCAGGCACAGAAAAAAACATGATAAAGGCTAAGGAAGAAGTAGGCAGCACAACAACAAGTGAGTGGATGACGGCTGAAATGGATGGATGAAGTATATACTGTATACAGAGATGCATATGACACCCCATTTTTAACTTAGCAGTCAACAAAATGGCAACAGTTCAAGGTGAAAAGTGAGAATCACACAGAGAGGCAGATTATTGTCATAAGATTGCCCTAATCCCCGCTGCTACTGTAGCTGCCTAAGTTTTGGAGAGTTTAGATAATTTTGCAGACAGTGGAGTTATAGCATCTCTTATCCTTGACATATGGCAATGTTAAAAGGAATCTCTTGTTTTTCTCCATATGAAAGTTGTATCAACACTATGAGACATTTGGTTTATCAGACATGTCACAAATCACCCTATGAGCATAGATATGAGAATCAGAACATTCCCTGGCTTTGTTATGTATATGAATGAAAATTTCAGGGAGGAAGATAGCTATAACATTAATTATCATAGAAATCAGAGCATTAAGTATGTGGCACCCTCTATGAGTTATTATTATTATTGTTATTATTATTATTACCTTTTTTTTTTTTTTTTTTTTTTTTTGTCATTTTGAAATGTAGTGTTCCAGGACTGCCAGCATTAGGCTTTTTTACTTGATTACTGCTCATTGTGTACCCATTAATGAAGCAGCTCCCCTGGCATGGTACTTCAGGGTTCAGTCCCCCACTGACAAGTACACTACATTTTTTTACCCAGGAGTCTCAAGGCAGATATAGCACCAGGAACACTGAGCCATCACCAGGCATCACTTAGAGTGATGTTATGACCATTTGGTCAATATTTGTGACATACTGTTGTATTATATATCAAAGAGTAAGAAATCTGAGATGAATAAGGAAACTTGTAGCTGTATGAAAATCTTTCCTTGGACTTTGATGTGTACTGGTGGCTGGATTATCTAAGGGTGTTGATTTTTTTGGCTAGTTACCAAGCTGGCCACCATACAGCATTCTTTGGTAGTACAGTACCTCCTTGGGTCAGTGGTAGCAAACCACCTACTGCTACCTGGAAGTCTCATTAGAAGGTTAAATACTGTAACTCAGATATGATACTGTTGTGGAACAGAGTCACAGCCCACCTTTTCAACACTGAATTTTATAGCAGTTAATATTTTGTAAAATATAAACTTATTTCCTCATTGATGGCCAGTAATTAAGAAGGTTCCCATGTCCATTATACTCAGTGGAGACATAAGGGATATATCTGAAAAGCATATGAAAAACAAACAGTATATATAGACAACATTATTGCCAGTATCAATAGCAAGACATTGCTACCAGTGTGAACTTCCATTGATGGCATTAACAAGCTTCATGTTGCAGTGTCATTAGTCAAACATAGTATTAGATATACAGGTGTAAATAAAGTTCACCATAAGTACAAGTATTTGAATGAATAGGCAGTAAAACAGACCACAGGTTTCATTGCACCTCTGTGACTCTTAGCAGAACTTCAGTGGGTGATGATATGATCCTGATTGGTTTCTGCATATAGTGAAATATAAGATCTTCAGCAAGGCTAGTGACTTAAATATTGATGTCTTTAATATATGACTGTTTTGACATAAATGAAAGGTTATTTTTATATCAGTATGGCAAGCAGCAGTACCTAGTTGCTCCTTTATACATATATTAAATTATTGTTTTATAAGTAACAGTTATCTCTTGTGTTCTGGAAATAAATATAGGCTGAGCCACATGGGGTACCTAATGTTTTTCATACTTGCAACTTACAGGCAATCACGAGAGTTATGGATTCATGCCATCAGCAGCAAGTTGTGTGCATTTATATTTTATTTTGAGTGTATGTGTATGGACATGTGTTCTTGTGCAAGTTCTTACACTTGTGTAAGCATTTTATGTATATTACATAAATGTCTTGGTGTGTTTGAAGTTAAAAGGCTTAAACATATTTGTTTGTGTGATTTTTCTAAGTTTTTCCTTGTACTGTATATGCCACTGTGTGTGTGATTTTTCTACACAGCGGAAACTGTATTTTGGTACAGTGTTTTTGAAGTTGGCATCTCAAGAGCACTTGATTTTTTTGTCAGTTTAACTCTGTGGACGAAGAAAAAGGAATCCTCTGTTTTAGTAAAATTGTTGGTTAAAGTTGCCAGAGAGCAACTCCCTTCATTGATCACAACAAACTAAAAATCATGGTAAGCATTATGGATACTGGTGTGATAGTGGAGAATCATGTAAGTACTGTATGTTAAAATTCAAGCAAACCAAGTTTCTCTTTTCATTACCATAATCATCAACCTCACCTTTGTTTCTCATTGTCGCATGGGGTGGGAGGATACAGAACATGACTCACTGAATCTGTCTTGAAATTCTAAACCACCATATATTGAAAAGATTTTATATCAGTTAATAATAATAGTCCTAAAGAACACCAGATTCTTGTACTAACTATTTACTGGAGGTTTAACTAGTCTAGCACAAAGTTGATGTCTGTGAATTTATTATTTGCATGAACAATGATGCAGTGTCCAGCTGCCTGTTTCATGGTTTGGAACACCATTCAACAACTTTGTATGGAGGTATTTTCACTGGTTTACACCATTGTTGACTGTGTATAGTGTAGTATTTCTGTGAAATATTTTATGCCTGCCTTATCATGCAAACACACCTGGTGCCAGTGGAGTGGTCAAATAGATATCAAATGTTGGATGTTTCTGAATGTGTTCCATCTAGAAGTTTATACAGTAGTAATGTTCAGTACTGTAGCTCACAAGATCTTTTGTGAATTACACATCAGGGACACAGTATTGTATGTTATTACCAGTGTATTAATCATAAAATTGATAACACAACTTTGAAATACATGAATCCAATTCAGCAAAAAAGTATCAACACTGTTTGAAAATTTTGTGTAGGCTTAGGTAAAGAGATAAAAATTTACATGAATTTTTTTTATCAATGGTAAAATTGGGGGTACTGTATTTGTAAATTAGATTATAGTCCATTTATTTTGTGAGATGGATATAAGGAGTATTTAGCCCTTTTTTTTTTCAGCTTACTTCGTTTTTCCCAAAGGTTGATTTGCATGTCAAACAGAAACACTGTAACAAAGATTATACAGAATGTTTATTGATCTCAAGGCATATGCTTGTGTACAGTATATGTTATTACTATAAAAAAACAAAACAAAAGAACAAGTTTTGTATACCACTGTATTGTATGAACTTGATTAAGAATGACATGTCTTACCTAGTGTTTAAGCTACAAACCAAAAATTGCCAGTGGGGCACAGCATTCTTGAGTATCATCAAGTGGTTAGGTGATAATTTGTCAGAACATCATACAGTCTTTAGTCACAACTTTTGCTCATCCTGCACCCCTGCCGTTGGTTGGAGAAGATCTCAGCCAGGGTTTTACACTAAGTGGAGACCTATTGGTGGTAGTTCATAACTTCTCATGACTGCATGGGTAACAGTACAGTAATCCCTTTATTATCTGGACGTCCATTACCTGGACAGTCCATTACACTGATGCTGTGATCTGGCTGTTCAAAACCATTATTCGTACATTTTTCCCTTTTATCCGGACAAAATGCACGTGTCCAAGTGGAAATTATGGCCACATGAACATTTTCACACCCAGCCAGGTGGGAATGACCTGGTTGCACTGCCCTGTCTGGCTGGGTAGTTCACCTAGCGTCTGCTCGAGGCCCCCTTGGTTGTTCTCAGTTTTCACACAGTGACAGTGTAGTGAACAGTTCCTCTTGGACAGTTGTTATGGCTGTGCACGTGGTGGCTTTTGTGCTTGTTCCATACCTGCCACAGGCCTTGCTGTTCCTTGCATGCCCCTTTCAAGGGTGTTTGATGATGGCCTCTTCACCAGGGAAAAGGAATAGAGTAGTGCTGTCTCTGGAGAAGCGGGAGATCCTGGGTATGATTGATGCGGGATGGTCAAATCGTGAGTGTTGACATTGATTTTATTCTAGTTAACTGTACTGTACCATTATTTTATTCCATTTTACCATTATGTTTTGTGTGCCCACTGCATTTTTCTTGTGTAGTCGGTTTTATCATGTTCTCATGTCACTACAGGGTATGGCCCTGCATTGGTGATTGCTTGTCTGTGGTTGATGGGTCTGCTTGACCATGGTAATTGCTTGGCTGTGGTTTATAGGTATGCTTGACCAGATAGATTAGTGTTAAACAACAGAGTGTTGTATGATGACTTGTAGCGGCCTTTTACACTGAGTTTCAAAGTTAGGTTATGTACAAAGGGGGGCTAAGGAAGAAGTCCATTATCTGGCCAGAGCCATTACCTGGACATGCATTTGGCTCTTTTGTGTCAGATAATCGAGGGATTACTGTACCATTATTAATTGATCTTTGTTCAGTGTACTGCAGTACATCAATGTACTGCCTTTACAGTTAACTGTAAGTTTCTGTTGGTGTGAAATCCTTGCTGTTGTCATTGTGGCCCCGGATTCATCTGGACTTGAACCTGGTGGATTGCAGGATGAAGTTGCCCTTTTCCTGCAGTACACCTTATTCCTGTGGGGGGATAACTGGGGGATATTTGTATTTCTGGACAATGGAGCTACCCAGTTATATCAGTGCCACCACATGAAGTCATTCCTCTCCAGCATTGAAATACTGGTTTCTACTCCCTTCCAGTCGTGGGTAGGGGTACAGGGTGGGCAGAAATTTGGCTTATGACTGCTCTTGTGCTGTTGTCTATAAGAAACAATCTATGCACAAGATCTAAGCAAAATCATTGTAATGTGTATGGAAGCTTATGTCATTAGCATTACATTTAGAATTCAGTCATTCATGCAGCTGGCGATGCAGAGAGTAATAAATGACATGATAAAATAATGACAGGATTTGTATACAAACAGTCCTTTTTATGCTGTAAGCTATTATAATAAGTTAGGTATAGTTATGGTGGCAACTGATAGTTGATTTACAAAGAGAAAAGAACCATATACAGTACAGTATAGTGGAATCTCCTAAATTACACGATCCTAAATAGCAGCTTCATAATACGCGGCAACATCATGTAACAGTTTACAATATGAGTAACTCACAGAAATTTGCGAATGCAGCCTCAAAAGTGACGCTTTTTTAATGCCTTGTGTAATACATGCCCCATTACCTCAAGCCCTCTCATCAAGGTGGGTGTCACTTCCCTCCCATGCTAAGCATGAAGGACGCATGGACTTGATGCCCCAGCGTCCGGCTCAGTGCGTTGTCTCCTTTCCGTTGTTAGCATGTACTTCTGGTGTGGTTTGCTAGAGGATTTGTTCCCCACCCCTGCCCCATGCTTCCTCCGCCTGCCCATTGTTACCATGGCCAATCGTAACCCTCCTAAGCCTACAGCTTTTTCGAGGAAGGGGAAGAAGAAGAAGCCGTCATTAACTTACACCCAAAAGTTTGATGTAATAAGGAGGATTGATGGCAGTGAGAAGAGAGCCAACGTTACCCTCCATTATGAACTGAACAAGGTAATTCTTTACCAAACGGGAGCAGTGATTCCACCTACAGTATATTATAACAAACTCACGATCTGAAGTTAAGTAATTTTGGTACATATGCAGCACAGTTAGTTGACTATTGAATTGCAACTGGTGAAGTGAAAGTAAGAAATCAAAATACAGTACTGTCTACCTATTTGGGGCTATTTAAGGAAACAGGCAGGTCACCTGCGGCAGTGTTTACCAACGATCTCAACTGGCCATGTTGTTTGCCAACTACTGCCCAACTGGTTGCATCAGTGTATCAGGTATTCTAAATCCTCATTTATAGCTTTCAGAGGTAAGTTTATAAAAATGCCCAATAGCTGTGGTAATCCAGGAATAATAACAAGTAACCTGTGAAAGACTCATTTCAATAGAAAATATGGAAAGGCTGCACTCTTTTGGTAAAGAATTAAGCTTGATGAATCAACGACTCTTACGACGACACGGATGCAACTGAGGGCGACAACGATGACACCGCCTACATTGTCTCTACACTGGACCTTGAGGGGTTCATGAAGGAGGCTGATGAGATGGAAGCAGCACGAGGTGGCAGCATGAGGCAGCAGCACACCCGCCTCATGCCGAGGGGCCGTAGTCTGCCTCAGGCCTGAGAGCTCCTCCCCCCTCCCCCGCCCATTCAGGCAATGTCGTCAGTCAGAGTCAGGTATGAATCTTACAGTATTGTTTATTCCCACTGAATATGCGTTACCAATTTTTTTTCCAAGTTGTTAATGTTCACTGGTGACCAGTTTGATGTAGGTTTGTGGGTAGGTGGGGCAACTTTTCCGAGATGTCAGAACCATAAGTAATTTTCCTCCTAAAATTGGTTATTTCTAACTCGCAGAATTCTCAAATAGCGGCAAGTTAAGAGATTCCACTGTATTGCTGTTAAGCAAAAAAAAAAAAAAAAGAAAGAAAAAGAAAAAAGAGAAGAAAAGAAAGAAAAGGATTCTACCTCCTTAAGTGACTACAGTCATCCCCTGCTTAGTGGGGTAAGGAAATATGGATACAAGTTAGATACAAATTCGATGAATACTTGTAATCCATTCTGTTTTGGCCTGCAGAGCCCCTGCAGAACTATTGTAGAGCTGTTAGACAGTGCGCTATGGTGTACTGTTTCCAGTATGACATCATCTCTAGACTGGGATCTTTGTCCATGTCCAAATGCTGGTGAGTCATTGAGAGGCTGGCATAACTGGCCTCAAATATGAATCACACCATGGTCCATGGGCTTTATTACGGATGTTATATTTGGAGGCCTTCTTGGTCAGGACCTACAGTGACTTAAGGTGCCTTGATCTATTGTCTAGGATAAACAGGACCTTAAACTGTATCGTCAACACCTGCAAGTATCACTCTACATAAAGCAGAAAGCATTGATGGAACCAGACCAGAAGAATGCTACTGGTGATCCATGCTTTCCTACTGTGCACCCAAAACATAGGGAGAAAGTTCTTCCTGCACAGTAATGCTCTTGGGTTATTTGACTCATAAATGAATCCAGGGTTTTTGCATCCTTAAAACCTGGCACTCTGTGTTTTGCCTGTGCAATGCATTTTCTCTGGGACATTTTATTCCAGAATGGCCCTGTTTTGTTTGCATTCCACATCTCCTGTTCCCTGTACTCCTTGTTCTTTATTAACTTTTCAGCTCTTTAGGGAACTGTGGTTCTGACACATGGTTGGGCAAGGCTGCCTCCTATATTAATTTCACTTCTTTAGGGAGAAACCACTTAACCTCTCAAACCAGTTCTTACTGGCAATGAAATCAAGGATGGAAACAAGTAGGGGTGAGTGGCTGTGCTATTCCTAGGAGCGTCAAGGTTAGGGAATGGGATCTTAAAATGCATCAAGGTCAGAGAGTGGGATCTTAAAATGCCTGAAGAGAAACTTAGCCCTCTGCTTTATAATGTTCGTGTCCACAGCTCCTTTGCATGGCACTGCATCCATAGATAAAGTGCATTTTT
This sequence comes from Coenobita brevimanus, assembly GCF_032717465.1. Classification (NCBI taxonomy): domain Eukaryota; kingdom Metazoa; phylum Arthropoda; class Malacostraca; order Decapoda; family Coenobitidae; genus Coenobita; species Coenobita brevimanus. The sequence goes on from NC_137059.1 coordinate 3,401,951, forward strand.
CACCTGCTCAAGGGTCCTGTCTCTCACCATTATTCTCATGTGGGGCACATGCAGCCTCAGCAATTGTCTTCTCATTATCTTTACGTACCATACTGCACTCTTGTTCACAGCAAACTAGCAGGTTATTGTAGCATAAGGCATTCTCTTTGGGTAATCATGCAACACTTTCAGTTTTTCTTCAAGGATCGTTACCTTCCTTTGGCTTCCCTTAGGGAATTGCGCATCTGCCACGTAGTTGGTTGAAGCTGTCTTCCGTGCTGTTTTCATGTTCTGGGAGAACCGCCGATTAATCCTTCCAAACCATCCTTCACTGGCAGTGAATCAGGGCTTGAAGTTGCAAGTGAACAAAACAAAAGGGGCTGCAGGACTGAGCAGGTGTAAGGAAGCAGGCAGTGGAGGTGTGGCAATGGTTCTGCAAGCAAGATTAGCACTTTAATAGGTAGCAACAAGATATGCAAGGAGGCAGGAACAGTGGTGCAGGTAGAGTGTGTGAGTAGGAGGAGTGATTGCGAGTTACGCCATGTGAGTGTGCTCGTTAGAGCTAAGCTGCAGGGGAAACACATTGCTTCCACATAGGCCTACACCTAGAACCATTTATGGTCATACAGGCGATTACTGGATCCCTTAAAGAGCTGGAATGGTTAACCACAATGTTCACCACAAAAGACAGGAACCAGGAACTGTGAGATCATGAATACCAAGGGAACACTGTATTTCCTACCCACCTACTATGAGACCTACTTTCCTACCTATTGTAAAATATACCTATCAGCTTACCTAATTACCATGAGACCTACCTACCTGCCTACTACAAGACCTACCTATCTCCCTTCCTACCACAAGCCTACGAGAGATGGTAGATGGGGACGTCCACCATCCATTCACTTGATGTAGGGATGCCTACTTCTTCATGTCATCCATTCATTTTCTGTCTGTCCCCCTCTCTTCCAATTTCTCCCATCCTTATTGTCACTATTTATTACTCTTCTTTCCACTTCAGGTGGCTCTACACTGAGTGGGAAGCCAAATGGTTTCCTGTAAATTATAAAGCCATTGACAAGGTAGGGTGGTAACAATATAGCCAAATAACTGGGTGATGTGAAACGTACTAAGTGCCCCTGTTAACTGGGTTGAGAGCCACAATTGCAGCGTCCACCCAGGTATCAAACCTTCACACTAATCCCCGCACCTCCTTGTGATGAGTGCTGTCCACCATATGGGAACATCGGTTCACCGCACGGGATAGCCCTGCAGGGGTGGTTGCTTGCCTGCAGTTGATAGGTCTGTTCAACCAGGCAGATTGGGGTACCATAACAACACCATACCACGAAACCTCCTGCCTTCCTACCTACCGTGAGACCTGTCTATCCGTCTGTTTATCTATCTACCTACCCACCAATAGATCAGCCACCCAAGCTGCTGTTGTACCAACCTTCCCAGTCTGTCTGGCCAAGCAGACTCATCTGTGGGCAAGTAACTGCCCTTGCGGGGCCGTCTCGTGTTGTGAATACAGCAATAGTACTTATCAGGAGACCTACCTACTTACACATCTTTCTACCTGTCATGAGACTTACCTGCCTACCTACCTACCTACTGTACCTTCCTACCTACCTACCTACTTGTCTGCATACCTACTTGTGTGGCTATCTACTGACCACGAGATCTGGTTACCTAATTACCACGAAACCTACTTTCTACCTACTTTACTGGCAAGAGACTTACCTGCATACATAGCTACCGTATTGCAAGAGTAAGGGATGGGTGAGCAGCCCCCTTTGGGGGGTAAAGGAGAGCAGTTACCCCTTTGCAGGAGGAAAGAGGTAGATATAACCCTTGGTGAAAGGAAAAGGAACAGCCCCCTTGTAGGGAAAGTGGGAGCAATTTCCCTTGGTGGGTAAGGCAGATGTAATCCCCAGTATCAGGGGGAAGGGCAATCCTCGCTCTCTGCACAGGAGCTTTCCAGTCCCCCTGCTTGCCTGCAAACCTATCTTCCAGCTCCTGTTCTGTTTGACACAATGGCAGGCAAACAGGTAATCAGACAAACAGGCTGGCAAGCAGGGACTTATGCTTGTAGCAGGTAGGCAGGCTAGCAGACTGGAAGATAGGCTGACAGACAGGCAGACAAGTAGGCTGGTAGGCTAACTGACTGGCAGGAAGGCAGGCGCGTTCAGGTTCGCAGACAGATAGACTGGCAAACAGACAGTGAGGCAGGCACATAGAGTCAAGCAGGCAGACTGGAAGACAGGAAGACAGACTAGCAGGCATGCTCGAAGACAGGTGAGAACGCAAATAAGCAGGCTGATATATCGGAAAGAAGTAGGCAGGTAGATGGATAGGCTGGGTGCATGGCATACAATAGACAGGTAGGTAGGCAGAATGGTGGGAGTAGGAAGGAGAGATAGGCAAAAGGGAAAGCAGGCTTTAGGCACCTTCTGCCTGTAAGCTTAATGACGCCAAACAAAACTTCATCATTTCTAGACCAGTCAGAAACAAAAAACTTTGTTCCCATTATTCTTCAAAATAGCTTCATCTATAGGAAAAGTTTGTGCTTTGTTGCCTTACTGGATGCCATCCCTGCCTGGATGCATCCAGCCTACCTTCCTGCCTGTCAGCGTGACTGCCTTTTAGCGTGCATGCAGGTAGGCCAGAAGGTTTGCAGACAGGCTGGCAGGCAGATATGCAAGGCGGTACAGGCTCTTGCTGTAGACGGCGGTTGTGAGGCTACAGTGTAGAAAAAGGCGAAAAAGTTTGCTCTGACTAGTGGAAAGGCCACAAATTTTGTGACGTAATACTCAGAGGCAGATTGTGTCCGCCCTGGCTTCCTGCCTGCCTGCTGTGCATACCAGTCTACCAGACTGCTTTCCTGAAACTCTACCAGCCAGCCTGCCGTTGAGTCTGCTTGTTTGCATGCCTGTCACCATGCCTGCCATCCTACATGTCTGTCTGGTGCCTGCTTGGCAATCTATTAACCACTCTTGACTTACTGCCCCTCTATCTGTCTGCCATCCTGGAAGACTGTCTGCCTGGCACCTTGTCTTTGTAATTCACCGGGTCGGTCAGGATCACTTGATGGTCGTGATGGTCAGCTTTTACCCTCCCGGAAGGGAGCTGAGAGCTCATATAGTCCGATCTAAGGACAAGGCTGTGACCTTCACACACGCACACACCCGTCCCCTTGCTCCAGGGGGGACAGTAACCACCCACTTCGTCAGTGAAACTTTTCGCAACCTGAGCGAGGCGCGAACTCCCGTCCACCAGTTGGCAAGCGAGAACGTCACCACTGCACCAGCGAGCGGTGTGCGTGCATATGTATTTGAATTAGTATGGATGCATAAAAGTGCACAGTGTGTGTGCGTGTGTGTGTGTGTGTGTATGGAAAAGGGGAGGGGGGGGGAAGTGACTGCTTGTAAAGTCTAGGGATCATCCTCTCCTGTCCATAATCTGAGGTGTCTTGGTCTTGATCTTGGTCACCAAGACCAAGACCAAGACACCAAGACTTGGTGTGAAAGTCACGGTCGGTTCAACGAGGTGTGGTTTTGAATCGGCACTCTCTCAGGTCATCCTATCAAGAAAAAAAAAAAGAAAAAAAAGAAGAAAGAGGTAAAAGGGTTTGTAGTTAAAGGTCGTAGAACTCAGTGGACCTACCACAGTCATGCTTCATCTCGGTTTTTGTGATACATACATACTTGCTGATTTTATCATTTTTTTACTGTCCTTTATATTATATTTTATAAGAATTAAGAGTTTTTATGGCGTTTGCTATGAATTTTAGGGAATCCATGGACACAGAGGCAAATAATGCATAGTACTGTATACTAGACTGTCCAAACATTTGTTTACAAAGGTCTGCACATGGCCGACAAATGTGTGAGTTCGTGACTGTTTACATGTGTTGTTACTTGTGAACATCATTTATGTGTGAATACGAATACTCAGTACTGTACAATGTACATTACTGTGGTGTGGATGGGTGTTTTTTTAAGGGATTTTTGTAAGTGTACAGATGTGGGTGAGCCAGACTGCGTGTAGGCTATAGGCCACTTGCTACTATATGAAGAAATAGTCTATAGTGAATAGCCAGTTCATATGAAGCGTTTCCGGATAAAACACGTTCATATTAAGTGGGTTTTTGCTGTATAATCCTCTCTATATACAGGAAGTAGATAAAGATAAATCTGTGAAGTATTGGTAGCATAGGAGGCTTCTTAGCAACTATTCAGAATCATTAGTGGTTTATTTGGCATATTACACCTTCACATTCACTTGTATTTTATGTATATTGCTTTTTTTTTTGTTTTTTTCAAAATAACTTGCATCAGTAACAGTAAATGATTACAAAACTATAACACCAGATTCCTGAAAAATAATAATCTATTCATTGCACAGTTTTAAGTCAGTTTTCTTCTGTGACGTTTCTTCCACAAATAAAAAATAAGTATGATGGGAGGTCTTTAATGTGGTGTTCAGGCTGTGTAAACATTAACCTCAATTTAGCTTCCCGCCTCCCCCTCTTAATTGTGAACTGCCCTGCCGGGTCCTGTCAACATGATTGTTGGTAACCAGTGTGTCCAGTCAGTTACAAGCTGCCATGAACAAACCACCAAATATGTGTATTTTATTTTTCCCCTACACATTCTGTTATATAAAATGACTAGATAACTATCTGCATTCCGTACTGTACTAAAATTACTTTCCTGAATCTTGTGATATTGTAAGAAGATCATCGCACTTGACATCCCGTGTGGTAAGGTTTTGAAAAAAAAAAAAATGTTAAAAGATGTAGGAAGAAGTTGGCAGCACTACACAAAGTGAATGGATGATGGTTGCCACCACCTACAGCAGTGATTCATTTAGAAAGTGTCAATAATTTTCTCTGCTTTTATTCATTTATTGTGTGTGTGATAACAGGACAGTCATTTTGTTATTCATACCGTGTTAACTTTTTTGTTTTTCTCTTCCTGTATCTGAATCCTTTGCAGCCTGTATATTTAAAGGACTACAGGTTAGAAATTGGGTGATGATGAAGTGGAATTCATTCTACTACAAGGAATGAAGCACAGCTTCATGTACGGCTGTACAGCAGACTCTCATCGTATGATGAACCAGTATACAATGAATTGCTTATATAATTACCAAAAAGTTAGGACCCCGTTTTGATATGCGATCACTGACACACAAGCTTACAGTTGTTTGTCACAAGATGGCCTTTAAACTCAGTCACTGTCAGGTGTGTTAGTGTTAGTGATGGAACAGCAGTGTGATACCGGTATGAAGTTCAAGCAGCTAGTGAAGTGAAATAACTATCAGCTTAAGCGAGTTGGAAACTTGCTTTTAGACTGACCCTTGGCCAAAAACATATTCCCATTGAACCCATGTTATACAGTAAATGATTCAGTATACAATAAAGCATTGTGATGTATTTTTTTCAAACACATCCGCATTGTAAAGGAAGGGCGTACAATTTTTTCTTTTGTAATACCGTAATTCCTTTTCTTTGTTGTTACCATATTTACACAGTTCTTCTTGTCCTCAGACTCGCATGGGAGGTTTGAGCTTTATCTCAGCATGGGACTTTGAGAAGGCTCTGAAGGAGGCTGAGGGAGAGAAGGCAACTCTGGAGGCATCCAACAGTAGTTGCCTGATGCAGTCAGCCACACCCAGCCATGATGTGTGTTAAACCTTGAGTGACTAACTTAAAATAGTCAGGCTGTAAATACAACCACAGAAATGCATACAGTATATTGTGAAAAATTTTGGCTGTTTAAATCTGAGAACATTGCCTTCTGCATATTTCAGAGTTAAGTGTACAGACTAAGTTTAGAGCCATTCTTTGAAGCATCTTCTATTGCAGATATCACCAGGATAAGGAGAAAGGTGACAGATATGGTTGACATTGAAATACCAGTAATTAAAAAGGACCTAAACAGTGTACTGGAATAAGCATCAGTGATCAACATGGTCATTACTGGGGAAATTCAAGCTGCTGCTTTGTGGGCCTACAGTCACCAACCACAACAAGACCAAGATAACATTAGAAGCCTGGGACTGATGATGAGGAGTGATGCAACCTTCAACTGTTACATCATCAAAGTAGTAGAAGCAACCAGAAGCATGAATGTGTGGATTTAGAGAGCTTTCACCACATAGGAGGAGAGCTGCATTAACACTCCTGTGGAAGTTTCATGTCCTCACTGGATTAGATTACCGAGGTCAGCTTTGGTCCCCACGCAAAATACAAGATATAGCAATCCTTAGAGACCACTCAGTGAATCTTCACAAGTAGAATCAAAGGGCTTCAGCACCTCCACTACTGGAAAAGACAACCCCAGCTCAAACTATTCCTTGCAGAGGAGGAGGAAACCCGACAGAGTAATAAAATGTATATGTGTAAGATCCTGGAGGGCAGAGTACCAGATATAAGGATGGTATTAAACCATAATCCAAGAAGAGAGAGAGACTGCAACATCAGATAGACCCACAGCACCACACAGTGAGGAAAGAAACAGTTTCACAACTCTCACTCACAACTGAGCCCAGCTGTTTAGCTGTCTCCAGGATCTCCATTGGATCTCAGCAGTTCAACTTCCTCCCACTAGGGATCTGGAACATGAGTTCGCCCAGCCTGGAAACTTGCAAGAAGCAGCTGGATTTATGATTAAATGATCAACCCAACCACCCACTGACGCCATGACACCCCATCCATCATCACAACACCGTTCCTGAAATCATCAGAAAGGAAGGGAAGGACGAAATACCACCCAGTATGAGCGAAGGCCAACCTCAGCTTCATCAGTAACAGATGGAATCAACTGAAGTTAACAAGTAGGTGGAATGGATGGCTTCATAGCAACTTTTCATAAGCCTAACAATTTATATTGTTTACAATATTACACCATAACATTACAGCATCTCAGGGCCAGATTAAGCACTTTGAAAAAATGCAGTGGATGTGTGTAATTCCAAGTAGAATTGCTACAAGTTTTGAATTCATGCTGACTTATTACCAGATTCCTCAGAATTTATTACCGTACCAAAGTCCTCTTGTCATTTAAATGATCCTGTGATAACATTTATATAAGGTATTGATTGCATTTCTGTTGATAAAAAATATTGTTCTTTTTTTATAATACAGTATCATTGGTTTGTTGGAAAAAAGGGGGTCATATGCCTCCCACACCCCACCCTAAATCCATGTTTGTTAGTGTTTAATGAAAATTTAAGGTACATCATCAAACTGAAAGGGAGAATTTTACAGTAAACTACACAGAAATTGCTCGCTGACCCTTTCAGTCCAATTATTTATTGTATTTTTGCAGCTGTCACCTAAATGTATTTAGCATAGGAAGAATGCGTAAGTAATGTAGAGGTTATTTAGGGAAACATCCATGTCTTGCTATCTCAGTTGTGGTGGAGAGGGATGCCTTCATGTAATGGCACTGATTTAATTAGGCTGGTCCTCAGCCTGGTTAAACATACACTGGTCACCTTTCCTATCTTTGAGAAGGAGGATAGAAGACTGCACAGGAGATTCAGCCTGTATTCCACAAGGTTCACATTCAGCTGAGCTTGCAGCCACAGCAACAGCAACAATACACACACGCACACACATGCACGCACGCAGAATCGGTTGGAAGAAGCTCAGAAAGCTGCTGTTTTGACTGACAGTGAAGAATTTGTAAATTTTCACTCATGCATATTATTATTATTATTATTATTATTATTATTATTATTATTATTACAGTACCGTATTAATAATATTATCACAGTATACTATTATTGTAATCCCAGCTTATATGGATATGAACCCAGTTGATTGCCAGCTGAAGTTGCCCATCTGCATTCCATCCTTCATTTAGGGAGTACAGAGGAAGTTGAGGGATGATTGTATAATTGGGCAGGGGAGCCACATGGTTATATCAGTGACCCCATGTGAAGGTATAGCTACAACTTCAGCAATAATCTCATGTACTAAAGAAATTAAGTACAGTATGGCTTATATTTAACCCTCCATGGTGAAAAGATGAACTTATGTTCATACTATAGTACTAAAGCATCTATTTTTTTCAGGGGCCACAGCTACCACAGCTGCTGCAAGTATCACCACATCACCCTAGCTGCCGTAACCATCACAACTATCCCATAGCTACCACAGCTACACATCCGTCCCACAGCGCAACTACGGTACCACCACATCACCCCAGCTGCCACAACCATCACATCATTCCCTCTGCCACCACAACCATCCCAAAGCTACTATTGTACCTCCACCTCCACCCTTCTCAAATGTGGGAGGTACACCTTTGATGAATCATCCACTCATCATCCACTCACTCTATGTAGTGCTGCTGTAGGGTGTCTGCCCTTTCCTCTCCTCCATCCTTCTTTCCATCCATTCTCTTCTGTCTTTCTTTCCTTCATTCTTTCCTCGCCCTTCTGCCTGCGGGTGACTATAGACTCCCTCTTCTGTCCTTTTTTCTGTGATTCTTTCCTCTTCCTTCTGGCTATGGGTGACTACATTGAGTGGCAAGCCAAATGGTTTCCTGTACACCAGGAAACCATTTACTATGCTGGGTGGTAACCATTTAACCAAATTATGGCGCCTGGTGGTTTAGTGGGTAATTGCTGTGCTCCAGTCGTATTGAGCCTGTGTAGGTTTATATCCAAGGGATGGTTGGGGTTTATTGCTCACATAATGCCACTCAGGGATGAGTGAGGGTGGCCACTCTCATCTTATATGTCAGGACCAACTTGCCAAGCCCCAGGCTCCTGCACTCCTCATGGGGCAATGTGGGATTGGATGATGGATGGATGGATGAACATTATTATTAGTATTTAGAGATATAGCTACTGTAATATTTCCATGATTATTTGTATTAGAGATGTACAGTTTAGGACAGTATCTTATCGCCCTTAGTTTACCCAGTTCTTTCATATCAAGCACTCAGTTCAGCATTTCGTTTATAGCATATTGTATAAAGTACAACGCCCTGAGTCAGATAATAATTTTTCAAAAACTTCCACTTACTGGAATATTTTTTTTACACACATATCCTTCCAACATTATCCATGTTAAAAATTCCTCATTGAACTTTCTAAGTCACCACTACTGTACATCTTCCAGCCCTGCCTTCAGTTACACACAGCATCCTACCCCATAGTATGAGCTTTGTTCACTGTTTGCAGATCTTATCAGTGCGAGATCAGTCCTTCTTGTCGGTAATTGACCTGATTTTTCCATAAAAAACAACCACAGAAGTGATATGACAGAGTGCAACAGTACCAGGAAAAAAAAAAATGTAGCAGCAAACTAAGAGTAGAATCAGTTAAAATATTCAGTAAATGGTCAAGGAGGTTTATGATGGGTAGCTTTGGTGTAGGAATGGCCACCATTTATGACATTTAGCAACAGTGATAGGTTAGTGAAGTTTTTGTTGATCATGGGAGTGATATGGCTATATCTAAAAGAAAAAGGTGTCAGTGTGGCCAGTAAATCAGCCTGGAAATACAGTTGAAATGTTTCCTGGATTGTATGAAACCATTTGACTTTTCATTCCAGTGAATTACATAACCAGGCCCCAGGTCCCTATGCTTCTAATGGGGTAGTCATTTATTGGATGATAGCTGGGGTTGTTGGGTCAGTCACTTGCACAATACACACAACCCACCATTGTGTGCCAGTCAGATATCCATTATAACATCGGTATGTGTAGGGCTCTGGAGCTCTAATGTTTACAGAGAGAAGGGGTTCTCACTATATTGGAAGGATGAGTGGCATGGAGGAGGAAGAGGTCTTGAGACATTTATGCAGTCCTGGCTTACGACAGCCACGTGTCGTAGACTATGTGGGGTTGTCATGCTTACTGAGGGGGTCGCTATAATGGCTCTTTTTTTTTTTTTTCCTACAGTTTTTATAGTCCATGCAATGCTTCGATGATGGGCCATCGCCCTTATCTGGCTGTCGTAACCCAGATGCTACACACTATGTTCACATCTGTCAGATGCTGGACAGCATATTCACAACCACCCATTCATTAACCAGTATTTAATTTCCCCCTTTGCATAGAGGCCTAGGACTAAGTTACTTAGTGATGTAATCCCTTATGGGTCACATCCTGTTGGAGCACCTTAACTCGTTAGATCACTGTGTGTCCATTTGCATGTATGTTACCACAGTGTAGTAAATGGTATCCTGGGTTGTAAGAAGTCACTTGGCATGTCACTTACTGTAGTTATCTGAAGATAGCACCACATCATGTGAGTGAATGATGGGTAATAGTGATATTATCAATTTGTTTTTACCAAGTAGAAATGAGCTGTCTCACAACTTGTTGTGGTTGCATGAAATTCATTGAGCGGTAGTTATTAGGTTGAAATGAATCTCCTTGGTGAGTAATCATGTCAAACCTCCAGTCAGAGTGCATCTTACCATCATCAGAATTTAAGGGATCTAGATCATGTTCAAGTAAAGTGACTAAGGGTACAGACAGCTGGAAAGCTGTATGCTGCTACAGGTTACGTAATGTGTACCAAGAGTTGTCATGAGCATGAGCAAAAGTACTTAGTCATTTCCCCGCAGGGTGTTGCATGAAGTATTTAATGTGATAACTATATGAAGTAGTACCATCCTCCTTTTGGAGGATAGAAAGGATATTGAGGGATGTTTGTGTAACCAGGCAGCTTCACTATCTGGTCATATCACTGCCCTCACATGAAATTCTCTTGCATCAACAAGAAGATTGTGAGAAAGGATGCTTAGTTGTTTAGAGAGTAATGAGATATATTGAAGGCAAGACTCATACTGACAGAGGATTGTCGGCAAACTTTTGTTCATGGCTGTGCATAACCATTGTATACAGTTAGTCCTTGTTGTATGTTACAGTACATATTTGAAAATACAGGGTGGTCCATAATGTATATTATAAAACTCAAGTGTTGTGTTTTTTCTTCCTTTCTGGATCTTATACCATCTGTTGGTGGGAAGAAGGGGTCTGGATGAGGATTGTTATGATGAGTATGATGATTAATATGACTTATGATGATGATTATGATGATAATTATAATGATGATGTGTAGAACAGCTCAGTCAGCATTACAAGTGCCTACCTTTCATCATTTTCTATTTCCTGTAACCCTTTTCTTACTCCATAGTGGTGCTTGTTTACTCCCATCGAGTGATGGTTGATTAGTTATTTCTTAAAGCCAAATTTTGCACTTGCTTAGGTGGCCATAAAGTTAAATATCTGAACTTGCTTTGGTGTCTCCATTGATTGCATATAATTCATTAAGTTTAAGTGGAGATTTTTTGACCTTGTGCAGTGTATATCTTGTAATTCAATGTCAGAATAGGACAACACTAAATCTCAGCATCCTTTCCATGGAATATCTTTATTACTAGCACCAGATTTTACTATTAATCTCTTGCTGCAACTCAGTATTCACGATGGTGAGATGGTAACTTTAAGCCTAGTTAAAGTAAACGACTATAGTTGATTATATGTTGCTTAAAGTCATCAGAATACCTGCGTTTGCCACACTAACAAACTGAAACATTCCCACAACACCAGTTTTGTATGGGCAGTCCTGTATTACGTTTCCATAAATTTGGTGTTGTTAATTGGTGGTTGCCATTGCTTTGGCCCTAGACTCATCTGAAGTAATGCAGTAACAGAAGCAATATTTCACGTATTTCAACATTTTTGCCGATATCAAACCAGTGCCATTACTTACGCTCCCTCACAGCATATCAGTTACAAGAAAACAGTGCCAGTATGCATTTCTTTTTGGATTTGAATCGTTGTCTACCCTCTCTGTGTGTGCTGGTGTTCATTACTAGTATACATGTAGAACCAGTTGATTGAGTTTTTGGTAAATGAACTAAGAAAATTAATTAAGGTTGCCACTTACAAAAGTAGATTACTGTACTGGTATTAAGACACACACACATACATCATCTGCTGATTGATATGAAAAAGATAATGCAGTTGAAGATCATTTCTGGTGTAAAGATAAATTTGGAGTTTCAAATCACATCTGTAAGAACCTCACATTGTCCTTTCATTAAATTTCAGTATTTAGTTTCTAAATTATTCACTCTGACTTTTAGGTGATCCTGGGGTCACACTAACTGGTATCAGAGAAAATATAAGTGGCAATATTTTCATAATTTTCTGGTGACTTAACAGAAAAACAGTGCATAAAAATGGTGACATATAACAAGGACTTACAGGCAGAAGCCATAGTGCTTATTTTGTATTAGCTTACAGTAAATGTATGTGAGAGAGGGGTGTGTGAGTTGGGAGCAGGGCAGTGAAATGGCGGGGGACAGAACGACGTGGAGGCGATTTGTTTGTGGCCACCCCAAACGGGATTGAGGCGTCAGGCAATAGATAGATAGAAATGTAGATGTTTTACATTTTTCACCCTATGTGTGAAAGATTATCTTTTGCATTTTTATTCCTAATGATGGATAATGATGACTTTTTTTTTTTTCTTTCTTTTTTATTCCCATTGCCTTGTAATGATGTACATTTTTTTTTTTTTTTTTTTTTTTTAATGGACCTGTGATGGTGTGGGAATGTGCCTTTTTCTTGTCATCTTCAGCTCTTCCAGATCCATTAGCGTTGTGGAAATATCTTGATGTGCCCTGATGAACTGTAAAATGGGGAAATGCTTTAAAAAAATTTTTTGAATTTCTTTATCATATTTTTGGCAAAGTTTTATTTTATATTTTTCAAGATCATGCATATTGCTGATTGCTTAAAAGTTTCCCTGCTCATTTTGTAATAATTAATATTTTCAGAAAAATGCAGTATTATAATGCTAAGTAGATTATTTTGTGTAGAATGCAATAGTATGATAATGTTGGGCAGAATATGTTGTATAAAGTTCTAAAGTTCTGTACCATGAGTACCAGTGGTTTGTCCATGTAGTGCTAATATCAGTATGCTTGTAAGGATTAGTCAGACTTTTGAAGGCTATTTACTGGGCATCTTTATTGATGGTTGTCCCATATTGATGCTTTCTCTTTGTGTATGGATTGTTTTAAGTGTAATTGTTGATGGTGATGTTGGTGTCTGTCGGGTTAGATTTTGGTGGTTTCTGATCAATTCTGGGGGTTTCTAGTGAGAGAGAGAGAGAGAAATGAATGCCACGTACAAGTAGTGGAGCTGGAGTTAGTTAAGTGGAGCAAATGTGTATGGAAAACTTGTGGAGTAAATACTTACATATTTACCTACTTACATCCCTCCTCATTCACCTACAGTAATTACCTATCTACCTTCCCATTTACAGACCTATTTTTTACTTACCTTCCTAATTATATACATAACTCCCTACACATCCACATCTTGCCACAGTTACATACCTACATAACCATTTACCTACCTGCCAATTAACTTATCTACCTACTTACCTGACTGTCTGCCCAACTGTCTACATACCTAACATCCTACCCATATATCCTACCCATCCATATAAACATACATGTGAAATAGTATATGCATTTCACAACAGTCCCTTTTGGATGGAGACTGATTTGGTAGAGGAAAAAAAAATTGAGTATAGTGTAGGGTAGAGAAGGAAGAGGGATGTTGTTGAGGCACTTTGTTTAGCGGTGTAGGTTTTGATTGGCTGTTGTGGCTAGGTAGTTGCTATGTACAATGCGAAATATAAAAAAAATACACATGAAATAAAAAGGAAACTGAATAAAAGAAAAATTACTATAATAATCGGCGACCACATCCATTGGCAGGGTGGGGTCAATGGACAGTGTTATAAAATGATAATCATATGCTTTTAATAACACAATTCCATTCACATTTCATGTGGATGAAGGTTGCTTTTTTTTTTTTTTTTTTTCAGCAGTGGTCCATTGAGAGGTCTAGCACTATTCCATGGTGGTTTGAATGGCTATAACACATTTATTTTCATCCGACAAACCCCTAACTTCTTTTCAGCCCAGTTAATGGCCTAGTGTAGTCAGACTGGTGGGTCAGTTTAACCAGTAACCAAGGATACTCGTTCCTGTCCTTTGACTAAGGCTCACAAAATTTTATGCACCCATAACAACATTCAGTTAGTGAGAGTAATGCAATCCTGTCAGATGGAAATGAAATGACTGTTGTGAAGAGGTGCATAAAGTGAGGCTGGGGGAGGAGGCAGCCTTATTGAGTTTGTGTGAAGTTCTTGTTGGGGAGTGATGGTTGTTTAGGATGTTTACTCTATGTGTTTTCTCATTTGAGACCCCCTTGGTTGTCCTTTGTGTGTGTGTGTGTTTAGCCATAAGGGATCTTCTTCATTGAGAGCACCAGCTGTTGTTGCATTGGGGATAGTCTGGCATGGGAAGGTCTTGAAGTAGGTGATGAAATACATATATCAAGAAAAATATGTGCAGATAGACCAGTGAGGTGAAGTCAGGATTCTAAGGTCTTTAATGGTCGGTGAGTGAGTGTCTGGTCCTTTTCACTGGACATGGCCTGCTTATATCTGTTTACCACATGAAGGTGTATCTCCAGCACCACCTTTGCATGTACACTGCCCACATATAAACCAAAATAGCAGCTAGTATAGTTAAATACATTAATAAGACATAAAGGCATATTTTGCACACTGTTACAAACTGAATATGTAAGATTGTTATTTCATTTGTGTATAATGCCAACAAAAAGTATTTCCTGCATCAATTTATATGTTTTCATGTAAAATTTGGTTAGGTGAAAATTGCTTGAAGTTAAGGTTAAGTCCGTGCAAGAAGATTTCTTCTCACTTATTTAAGGATCATACTTAGGACTGGATATAAGTATCAAAATATGTCCCTGTTTTATATCTAAATGTAGATAGAGTTTTAGTAGGATATATTTCTCATTTAATACAGGCATTAAGTGTAGTTCATATAACCTTGATTGTTGACGTTTTACCCTTACTGCTTAATTAAGAAGTACGTAATGTTAAAAGTGTTCATATTTTGATGGATAGATTTGTAGCGAAAATGTGTAAGTGAAAGTATCTCGTATGAGGAATACTGATAAGGGTTTCACATTGACCTTTTTTTTTTTTTTTTTATCCCTTTAATTTTCTTTAATGCTTTAACAAACAGTTTCTTGAGAATCATTTACTTGCACCACTCAGATTTAAAAGATGAAACTTATACCAATGATATCTCTTGTAGGCATTATACCACAAATGAAAGAAATGTATTTGTAATTTTTTTCACTTTAGTTTTTTGCTGTATTAGGCACCCTCCCTCCATCCACTCTTTCTCCTTCCTCTTCATTTTCTTTCCTCTCTTCCTCTCGTCTTCCCTCCTTCTCCTCCTCACCATACCACCCACCTAACCTCCCTGCCACCATCTGCACTGTTCTGCAACCCACTCTGTCACCACTATCACTACCTTGCCCCCACAACTGCCACCACAATCCTGCTGCCCTCCCTACCACCACCACCATTACCTGGACACCTGTCCTACCACCACCATCACCTTCACCCAACCAGATATGTTAGTATTCATCAGCCATGAATTGATTATGATTATGATTACAATTTCACTCATAAAACCTTGGAATTAATTACAGTATCATTTCCAAAGGTTTCTGATTGAGTATGATGACAAATTACATTATCGAAAGACTAATGTTGCCAAGCAGATGTTTTGTCAGCTTAAATGTGACTGAATATTGGGCATAATAAGAAGTTAACGTTGGTACAATTTACCAGTATATCAGTGCAGCAAATGACATGGAAGAACATAACCTTACTGATCTGCCTCCACCCTTTTTAGTTCCATCATGCAAGCCCCAGGCAGCCACTCTTCCTATTTTAAAATATATCAGCAGGTTGCTACATTTTTTCTTTATGTAAGGAAGAGGGAACTAAATGCAAGAAACCAACAATAATTGTTCCGCCAAAAGAATGAGAGCCAAATTCAAGATCTGTTTATATCAAGAAGTCATGCTTTCACTGTCAGCTGAATTTTCAGTAGCTAACTGAAAGTAAAGTAGAATTTTCATGAATATCTCCAACTATTGTCCCCCCCTCCCCCCTTAAGGATATAGCTGCATCAGTGTAATTGTGTAAAAATGCTGTATTTTCAAACTTACAATTATCTCGTTGGCAAGGTGCCGGGCCAAGCATCACAGCTGAACATGATTGGTTCTCGTCCCCAGTTCCCCCATCTGAGAAGTTTGACAAGCATAACACTTGGATTCTGTACTTTTCTTCAGTATTTCTTTAATTCTTTACAGTTGAAGTCACAGTCAGAAATAGAATGAGCCTTTTCCATTTTATTTTCCCCCATGTTTAGTGTTTTCTGTGGAGAGCATAAATTTGACCTTTATAGCTGGCAAGAAGTTATTATATAATAATTTTTACAATTACTTGTTCAATGGAATCAGTTAAAAGTATTTTGACTATAGAGACACTGCAATTGATTATGATTATAATTTCTTTTAAAAAATGGAATCGATGCCAGTGATTATGATTACCAATTGTAATTAAATCATGTCTGCACCCTACTGTCACCACCCTACTAGCAACCCTACCTCCACCACCACCACTGCCACCACCACCACCCTGCTCAGGTATCTTCCTGGTCCTCCCCTTTTCCCTTCCTTACCCTGTCCTTTGCCCTGCCTTGCCCTGTACCCAACACTGCCTTGTGTTTTGCCCTCTGCTTTACCCTGCCTTGCCCTGCCCTACCCTTCCCTGCCCTACCCTTCCCTGCCCTTCCCTGCCCTGCCCTGCCCTGTCCTGTACTTCACACTGCCTTGTACCCTGCTCTCTACTCTGCGCTGCCCCACCTATTATCCTACATTATCCAACCCTGTCATCTTCCTGTGCCACTGTGCACATACTGTCCACCAGACCCTGACCTCTGCCATGCCCTGTCATCCTCTCCCTGCCAGAGCCTTTCAGTCCTGCCATCCCCTCCCTGCCCTGCAATCGCCTTCCTGAGATGCCCTACTGCCCTCTCACTACCATGCCCTGCCATACTCTTCCTGCCATGCCCTACTGCCCTGCAACTATGTCCTGCCCTGCCCTACTGCCTTGCAACTATGTCCTGCCCCGCCCTGTCCTGCCAGTGACCTGCCCTGTTCTTATTTCTTAGTGGTGTGCCCTGGATTTGGCTGTGGTGTCTTCTGCTCTATTCTTCTATCCCCTGTTTTGCCTCCTGATGTAATTTGGCTAGCATCATTTTACACATATGATATTGTCTGTAATTTGTTATAGTAAATCTGAGTTCATAATTAGCTTTTGTAATCAGACTGCAGATCTAATAGCATATTTTAATATATGTTCAGGCCTGGTTTTATATGTTTGTAAGTATTGTATGATCTTTTCTGAATATTTTTATAAGTCTCAGAAGTAATGTTTTTGCCCAGTAACATGTAGTGAGTAAGTTATATAATCTGTTACCTCTTTCAGGCTCCTGTGACTTACTCTTTGCTGAATAAAATCATCTAGTGTCAGCTGGAGCAATATGCTAGAGTTATGTCTGTCTTGTGGGGGGGTTAATGGTGACAGTGTATTAACTCTCTCAGGCTCCTAGGACTTACTCATCCGAATGAAATGATCTGTCAGCAGGAGTGGAATACTAGAGTTGACCTGAACATTAGGGGGTTAGCTTAGGCATTTATTAACTCCCTGATGCTTGGGGGGTTAATAAATGACTAAGTTAACCCCCAAATCCTCGAGTCAACTCTAGTATTCAATTCCAGCTGACACAGACTATTTTATTTGGCTGTGAGTCATAGGAGCCTGTCTGAGAGTTAATATACTCACCATTAATCCCCTCACATGACGGACATAACTCTAGCACATTGTTCCAGCTGACACCAGATGATTTTGTTCAGGTGGGTGGGTTGTAGGGGCCTGAGTGATGGTAACTAAAAATATTTTTTTGGGGGGAGTAGGTTGCAAAATTATAAAAGGGTGTAGGGTGCTGGTAGTAAATAAAACCCCCTTTTCTTCCCTTGGCCTCTTATTGGCCATGTATGTGGGCATTCATTGTGTGCTTTGGTAGGTGTGGAGACTTGAGTGTCCGTGTAGTGGGTGTGCGAAGTGATGTGTGGCTCCATCTGTTGGGTGTCAGTCTGTGTGTGTGTAAGGGCTCAGTTAAATTACCTCTATCCTGGCCGGGAG
The DNA here is from genome assembly GCF_032717465.1 of Coenobita brevimanus. Taxonomy (NCBI): domain Eukaryota; kingdom Metazoa; phylum Arthropoda; class Malacostraca; order Decapoda; family Coenobitidae; genus Coenobita; species Coenobita brevimanus. The sequence continues at coordinate 3,420,086 of NC_137059.1, forward strand.
TTGAACCCGGGTCTTTGTGTATTAGCAGGCCAATATTAAACTGACTATGCTACTGATACCCCCAATGGGATTGCGCTTGGAACTTCTACTGTATTTTATTTCTTTGGCATCAAGGAAAACGGGAAGGGGATACTAATGTACAGTATATTTGGTATCAGTCCTAATATGGGATACTAATATATAACGTCCAGATTTATTCGCTATGGAAGGTGTTGTGAAATCTCTAAGGCCACTTAGAATATTTCAGACTGCAATTTAATGCTAGTCACGAAGAAGTGCTTTGAAAATTATACTAGTGCGTTAGCACTTTTTTTTCCCTCGTCACCGAGGTACGTGAAATGAGCTGCTAAAGGTCGAAAATCTGGACCAAGTAAAGCAAAAGAAAAATGTATAAATAAAGTAAAAACTGGAACTTCATATTATTTTTTCTTTCGTTTTTCCCTTTTTATTTCTTTTTAATAATTTACAATACGTTTCTTAACCCTTTTCAATCCGAGCGATTTCAGTATTACAGTATTTGCTCCCTTCAGACGATTTTATTTAACATTGAGGGGGAGAGAAGGAGGGAATTTTGAAATTACAACTGTAGGGGTTAAAGAGAGAGAGAATACTGGAACTGGAACTGTAGCGGTTGGAGAGCGAGAAAATATCGGAACTGGAAAGATTACCGAGAGAGAATATTAGACCGGGGTTAAAGAAAGAATACTGGAAATGGAACTGTAGGGGTTAGACGAGAGAGATAGAGAGAGAAACGTCTGTTGGTGTCAAATATATAACCTACATATAAGTACGTCACTAGACTGAAGGGGTTATTTCACTGTTATTTGAATGGTATATTTTGTATATCTTTAAAAAAATTACCTAAGAAAATCTATATTTCTGTACTGTTTTTATATACCTACAATGAAAAAGAGCAATATGTTTGAAGTTTCTTTCTGATTATATTTATCTCCAAAAAATGTTTATATGAGTATTACAAAGGAAATTGGGATATTAAAGCATTTTACTATATCTTCACTAACATAGACAATAGTAGTAGTAGTAGTAGTAGTAGTAATCCATCCATCCATCATAAAAATAAAACAGTAACCCCTTCACCACAATGACATGCTCATTCTTATCGCTCCAGACGATTTTCTTCAACTTGGGAGACATTAGAATCTGTAGGGGTTAGATACAGCCTTCATTAACCTTGCATTGTTAGGCCACTCTTCCAAGCTGAGGAAAATCGTCTGGTGATGCAAGGAATATGCTAAAAAAAAATCACACCCGGATTGAAAGGGAATAAGGGACAAAGCTATGAGAATATGCACTAACAATGACAAAAAAATATATATATATATTGGCTATGTAGATGGGAAAAATCAAAATCAAAAGGCAAGTAAAAATAGATGAAACTGATGGAAAATAAATCAAAATAAATATTAAATAAAATTTAATGTAAATTTGCCAAAAGTAAGAGAAACTGTAGAAATACTGAAAAATGCATATTAAATATAAGTATGAACTCAAAATGACTCAATCATTAAAGACTTTGAAATATATATATATATATATATATATATATATATATCAATTACAAAGGTATGAGTTAGAGCAGATGGAAGGGGTGGTAGACGTATGTAAGATGTTCACGGAAGAGAGAGGCGCAACGTGTGAGGTGGTTTGTGGAGTGAGGAGGAGATGCAAGGGTGTGCAAGGGACAGCATGGTGGAATGATAAGGTGAAACTAGCTATGGAACAAAAGAAGAAGGCATATAGTGAATGGCTAGCGAGTAGAGGTAGGGGAGAAGATGAGAGAGAGAAGAGAGAGGTATATGTGAGCAGAAGGGAGGTGAAGAGACTGGTGAAGAAGAATAAGAAGAAAGTGGATGAAGAGTTTGGGAGGAATCTGAGTGTGAAATGGAGGGAGAGTAAGAAATTATTTTGGAAGGAGGTAAAGAAAGTAAGGCAGTGTGAAAGGGGAAATAGTAGGGGAGTGAAAGATAGGAATAATAGATTGTTGGTGGAGAAGAGAGAGAAACTGAGGAGATGGAAGGAGCACTTTGAGGATTTGCTGAATGTGGAGAGTGAGAGCAGTGCGAGTATAAGTGGTTGGGGAATGGCTGGGAGAAGAAGAGTTGAGAGGAGGGAGGAAGAGATCAGTAGGGCGGAAGTAGTGGAAGCGATGAAGAATATTAAATTGGGAAAGGCCCCAGGAATTGATGGAGTGTGTTGTGAAATGCTTAGGTATGAGGGTGAGATTGTTGTGGAGTGGATATGGAAGTTGTGTAGATTGGCTTGGAAAGAGGGAAGGGTTCCAGAGGACTGGAAATCAGGTATAATTATTCCTTAATACAAAGGAAAAAGGGAGAGAGACGTATGTGGTAACCATAGGGGTATTTGCCTTCTTAGTGTGACTGGAAAAATATATGGTTGAATACTCATTGATAGAGTTAGGCATATGACAGAGAAGCTAGTTGGAGAAGAACAAGCGGGATTTAGGAAGGGAAAAGGGTGTGTAGATCAGATATTTGTTCTAAGATGTTTAGTGGAGAAGTATCTAGAGAAGGGAAAGAAAGTGTATGTTGCCTTCATGGATTTGGAGAAAGCTTATGACAGAATAAATAGGCAAGGTATGTAGAAGGTATTAAGAATATTATGGAGTGGAGGGTAAATTGTTGAGTGCTGTGAAGAGTATGTACGAAGGAGCTAGGGCTACGGTGCGAGTGGATGGTGAGCCGAGTTCTTTGATCTCCATGTGGAACTGAAACAGGGTTGTGTGATGTCTCCATGGCTGTTTAATATATACATGGATGGGGTTGTAAAGGAGGTGCAAGGTAGGGCAGTGGATGTGGGGGTGGCTCTAATGAATGATGGTGAGAGTTGGAAGATTCCGGTGTTGCTGTTTGCTGATGATACAGTATTGTTGAATGAAGATGAATGGGAGTTGCAAATTGTTTGGTGAATGAATTTGGGACAGTGTGTAGGAAGAGGAATCTGAAAGTTAATGTAAACAAGAGTAAAGTTATGGTGTTTGAGAGGAATGAAGTCACAGAAAGTACCATGAGGTTGGATGGTGAGGATATGGAGAATGTGAGTGCATTCAAGTACTTGGGTAGTGTGATGAGTAAGGATGGAACGTTGGGGGATGAAGTGCGTGAAAGGATACAGCAGGGAAGGAAGGTTGTTGGTTGACTGAAAACAGTGATGAGAAATAGGGAGATGAGTATGGAAGTTAAGAAGTCACTGCATGATAGTATTGTGATCCCTACCCTGACATATGGAAGCGAGGCGTGGACCTTGCAAGAGGGGAACAAGTATGAGAGCAGTGGAAATGAGTTAATTGAGAGGAGCATGTGGAGTGAAATGGAGGGACAGGTTGACGAATGAAGGAGTGAAAGAACGTTGTGGGGTGGATGTGGATGTGGATGAGGTTGAGAAGATTAGGAGAAAAACACTGAGGTGGTTTGGACGTGTGGGGAGAATGGAGAATGAAAGACTGATTAAGAGGGTGTATGTAGGTGAGGTGGAGGGAGGGAGAGGGAGGGTTAGACCGAGGATGAGGTGGAGGAATGGAGTTGAGAGGTATATGAGGGAGGGGGGGATTGAGTTGGGGGGAGGGTAGTCAAATGGTAGGCGACAGAGCGACTTCGAGGCGTTTTGTCTGCTGCCACCAGTTGTGGGATTAGGGCGTCGGGCTATAGATAGATAGAATTACAAAGTACTACGTAGATGCAAGACCATTAGGGCTTCCATGTGAGACTATGTAAAGCCTACGATTGGGGATCTTAACCGGGGGAGGGGGCATCCACACCCCCTGGGGATATGGGGACCAACATATGGGGGTATGGGACTCATTTCTTTGATAAACAAAATAAATTATTATATTTTCTTTCATATTTTTTGGCGGAGGTAGTCGAGATCAGCTTAAAAAAAATTTGAATGCTTTGGTTTTTGTCCCCCCCCCCTTTCTTTTTGGCTATAAAACTTGTCACCTGTGAGAAAGTTACATTTTTTTATAATCTGAAACAGGTGAGTCAAAATTATGTTGTAAAATATTATTAGCTTGCATGTTTGTCATTTACCATTTTTTTTCACAATCAATTAATAGATTATTATTATTATTATTATTATTATTTTTATTATTATTATTATTTTATTGTTCTGTTCCTAGTTGTCCATATGTAAAGTAAAACCAAGCCATTGATATATATATATATATTTTTAAATTTATAGCTAAAGGGACTGGTGATGATGATGATGATGATTCTGAGTCTGACAAAGGGGGTATGAGGGCATATGGGGCAATCCTATGGGGGGGGGGAGGGGTCTGGACAGGGGAAAGGGTCAAGATCCGAAAAAAAAACATTAGTGAGTAAGTGACGGACGGGGCCTAAACTATACATACAGATCACATAAATTACGGATGTGTGATGCTGCGTTGTGCCATCAGGTTGCCGGAGCGTGGGAGGACTGGCTGACTTCAGGAACGGGCTTCATATTCATGTCCAGAACAGACTGCAAAATAAAATGATGAGTTAGATAGGTAGATAGATAGTTCAATAGATAAATTGTAGAGAGATAGATATAAATAAAGACAAGTAAAAAAATTAAGATGCTGTTTATTTTACTCCCTCTCTCTCTCTCTCTCTCTCTCTCTCTCTCTCTCTCTCTCAACTTCTGCCCTCCAATATCTACCAGCATCCTTCACACATAACAGAGGGCACGTAGCACCCGTCTAACTACACACTCTTGACTACTCAAAGTTCTCTTACGGAATAAATAACCGATATTCTTATTTCTATTATATATATACAAATGATCAACTCTGGCATTGTCCTTCTCAGTCTGACTTCCATTTACTATCATCTCTTGTAAAAGCAATAATAATAATAACAACAACAACAATAATAATAACAACAATAATAATAATAATTATTATTATTATTTTTATTATTATTATTATTATTATTATTATTATTATCATTATGAAAAATAATAATAATAATAATAATAATAATAATAATAATAATAATGATAATAATAATAATAATAATTATAATTATACAGCTCAGAGACATATCTAATTTTGGCAAAAAGAAGACGATTTTATTCAGCTGGGGCTTTACCTTGCACGACTGGAGGGATTGTATAAAGCATTCATTATCATGCAGGTAACTAACTAATTTAATTTACTGGAGCGTAGGGACACGAGCCTAGGTTACCATTAGTCCAGAACATTTAAGGATAAGACACTAATCTACGTCCTGATAAAGTCTACTTGATATAAAAACATCTGGCCACTGCAGGACTCGAATTGTGGCAGGTAGGACACAGCGCGCTAAATCTACGGACATCATTTTCACTCTTTGCTGGCTTCAGATTATTTCATGCAACTTAAGAAAACCCTCTCAGGATGATGGGACTGAAGCATTAACCCCTCCAGATTTAGAACAACTCATTTACTTTGTTTTAGATAACGTCAAACTGTTTAATTCGGCCCAAGAGATCCCATGTTACAGTGAGTTCATATATATATATATATATATATATATATATATATATATATATATATATATATATATATATATATATATATATATATATATAAAACTCTCAAGACGATGGGTCACAAACATTAATACCTGCAGACCGAGAACGACCTATTTTCTTTGTTCTAGCTAACCACACGATTTTATTCAGTTTAGATCCCCTGATAGTAAGTAATAAGGACTAGCATCAAGCCCAGGAGGACTATATGGCACTAAAACCGCTGCATAAAAATGACGAGTATGCTATGGTGGAATAAAGGTAGAGGGGAAGACACTAAATGTGAGGCAAAATACGGGTTTGAGATAGGAAGCGCATGATGTGTGTGATGGAAAACACAGGGGAGTTACCAAGAAGATCGGCTAAGGTAGGGGGACGTCCAAGGGAGTAAAGGAACGGGAGAGTCCGTCTGCGCACGGCGTGGAACCGAGGGCAGTCAAGCAAAAGATGGTGAACCGTGAGTGGAGCCTGGCAACATTGACAGATAGGAGGAGTGCCTCCTGACATTAGAAAGGCATGTGTGATCCGCGTGTGGCCAAGGCGCAGACGGGCTAGGGCTGTTTCCCAACGCCTGTTGCGAGGGGAGGACGACTGCCAGGGAGTGACAGTATGTGTGATGGTGCGGAGTTTTTTTATCAGTTGTAGACGTTCATTCTGCTTGCCACAGCTGGCCAAGGAGACGGGTAACGATCGGGAAATAATCAGTTGCCGGAATAGGACGAGGTGTGACAGAGCGAGAGGTGACAGCTGTACGTGCCAGGCAGTCAATCCTCTCATTACCCGGTATCCCAACATGGCTTGGGACCCAACAGAAGGAGACAGACTTCAATCCGGTGGTAATACGGAACAACCATTCCTGTATCTCCAACACGGGTTGCTGGCTGGGATAGACTGAATACCAAGTAATGCACTAAGTGAATCTGTGAAAATAACAAAAGTGTGTAAAGTTGATAGGTATATAACACGAAGGGCCAGTAAAATGGCCAGCAGTTCAGCAATGAAAATACTGGCGAAGGCAGATCTGATAGGTATGGTCTGGGAAAAGAACAGCAAAACCCGAGCCTACAGAAGACTTAGAGCCGTCTGTGTACACTGGGGTCGCTGAGGAGTGACAAAGCATATGATCCCTAAAAAGATGATAGAGTTCCTATGGGGGGAAGAGGACTTTGGGCGAGAGAGCAAGGAGCCACAAACAGTAGGGCGAGGAAGAAGCCAAGGCGGGAACATAGAATCTCGCGGAGGGAGAACTGAAATAGCAGGGAAAGAAAGGGATGTAAGTAATTTGGAGACCCTACAAGGAATAGATGAAGCTAACGAGGGCGGAAAAAGAGGGGAGAGGTGCGTAACAAAGGAAGGGAAACCTGCAGATGGGTGTTGAAGAGGACGAATGTGATAACGGAGAGTTAGCTTGTCACGTCTGGAGGACAGAGCGGGCGTACCCGACTTGGCATACAGGCTCGCAACCGGGGTGAAGCGAAAAGCACCAACACCAGACGTAAACCATGATGGTGAACAGAATCTAGGCGCCAAAGGGAGGCAGATGAGGCAGAAGCATAAACCTGACAGCCATAATCAATCTTCGACAAAACTAAGACAGTATGGAGACGGAGCAGAGTTGTACGGTCTGCACCCCAGGACACATGACTGAGAGTTTGTAATAACTGAACTCCGAGAGAAGCAGAGGTCTTGAGGGAAGTGAGATGCGGGGACCAAGTCAGTCGAGACTCAAAGATCAGGGAAAGGAAAGGGGCTGACAAACGATATGGCAGGGGAGTATCATATAGTGAAAGAGGGGGTTGAGGGATTGAATGACGTTCGTAAAAGTTATAGCACAGGATTTCGTGGAGGAGAATTTAAAGCCATGATCCGTGGCCCACCCTGCAGCAGCATCTATAGCTGATTGAAGTAGGGCTCGTAAGGCCAAGACATCCGCTCCAGCTGCATATATGGCAAAATCATCTACGTATAATGAAGCACGAACACCATGTGGGAGAGATGAAACGATATCATTTATTGCAAAAAGAGTAGTACTAAGCACACATCCCTGTGGGACTCCCTCATGCTGTACATAAGACCGGGATAAGACATTCTGAAGGCGTACACAGAGGGTTCGGTCACAAAGAAAGTTCTGTAAGAAGACACCCATATTGCCATTAATTCCAGAGTGTCGTAGGACACGGAGAATGTTATACCTCCAGACTGTATCATAAGCCTTCTCGAGATCAAAAAACACAGCTATGACCACCTTTGAGTTAGCGAAGTCTTGTCAGATGAAGGTTGCTAGCCTCATCAAGGGATCTAGGGTACTCCGCCCCTTGCGGTAACCATATTGTTAGGGCGAGATCGCACCACGTGATTCTAAATGCCACATTAGACGAGAGTTTACCATACGTTCCATTAGTTTGCATAGACAACTAACAAGAGCAATAGGGCGATAATCTCCAGGTGACGACCCAGATTTGCCTGGTTTAAGGAATGGTAGGAGGTGGGCCTGTCTCCACTCATTAGGGAAGCTCCCAGTGGACCATATAGTATTTATTATATATTCTAAGAAGAAAATAAAGGGCTGTCTGGGACATGTTTTATCATGTTGTAGTGTACACCATCAGGTCCCTCACAGGTATCCCCTGAGAGTGAAGGGATTGATGATGGCTGTACCTAACCCCTCTTGTTGGAAAAGTATGTCCAGAGCTGAAGAAAGTCTCCTGGAGGTAGAAAGAATAAAACAGAAATGGTGTTATAGAGGTAAGGAGGTTAAACAAAGTGCGTCAAGGTAGGGTAGCTCGGTTATGGCAGGATAGGTTAAGGTAAGTTGAGGTAATGTAGTACAGGATAGAGAACAGTAGGGTAGGGTAGTGTAGGGTGGAGAAGAGTAGTGTGGGGTACGGACAGGAACGTCTGGGTATGGTAGGTTACGGAAAGTTAGGGTATGGTATGGGAAGGGTATAATTTAAAGTTAGGGTAGGGTAGGCTGGGGTAGGGTAGTGTAAGGTAGGGTAGGTCTGTTTAGGCAAAGGCAGGGTAGAGTAGGAGGATGAAATATGCCTATTGCAAGAAGGAAAATTATAACATAGTTAGCCTTATAATTGTTATTTTCTATAAAGTCAAGACAGAAAACGATATTTTATGGGTAACGCAACTATCTTGATGCACTAACAACGAGATCAGATATTGAGACTTCTTGATGCGAATTGCACACTCTGCGCTTTCTAGCTAATGTTATACAGCTATATTCAACGCAGAAGAACTCAGCAAAACTAAACAGTTTATGACTTGCTCGATGAACGCTGTGACCGAAAGAAAGTATATATTTCAGCTAATAGTAATCTATTTTATTTTTCCAGCTGAAGAGAAATCATCATAGCTAATGGGTTTCCTTTACAAACACACACACACACACACACACACACACAATCGTCTGATGAGAGAGAGAATAATAAGACGTCACCAGATGAAGAGGTTGATGATGTGAAAATGCTGAGTCTTGTAATCACTCGCCTGCGTTACCAGAATTTCACGTCTTGAGCATTCTTCCTCAGTCTGCCTCTCTTCCTGCCTTCTACATCCATTCTTCTAACGCAGTGTGTCCAGGCATGGGCTTGACTTTGGCTTGCTTTTGTACACATGTGCTACCTTGCGTAGGTGTTCAGCCTTTGGTTCCTTCTCTCTGAAAAAGAAAATCAATAAATAGTATCCATATAATTACAATATACAGGAACAAGCAGGAAAAAGGAAAAAGGAAAATAAAAATAAGGGAAAAATGAATAAATGAAGGAGGCCTATGATTAGGGTATCCAGTAAAATGGCCTTTGGTTCCTTCTTCCTTACATGAAAAAAAATATAAATAGAAAAAGTATTTGGCCATGTGGAGAGGATGGAGGGTGAAAGACTGACGAAGAGAGTGTATGTGAGTGAGGTGGAGGGGGGAAGAGGGAGGGGGAGGCCGAGGATGAGATGGAGGGATGGGGTGGAGAGGTATATGAGAGAAGGGGATGTGAGTTGGGAGCAGGGCAGTGAAATGGCGGGGGACAGGGCGACTTGGAGGCGATTTGTTTGTGGCCACCTCAAACGGGATTGAGGCGTCTGGCAATAGATAGATAGATAGAAAAAGTATAGGCTGCTTTCAGTGTTTCATTTAATGTTAAGCCGCCAAAACTAAGAGGGCAAAAGACTATGAAAGACCACAATTTTTGACAGTCACTAGTGTAAGACTCGTGAGCATCAGACATACAACATGCCACATTTTGAGCTCGTCACTAAAATATCGTGCATAAACATCTATAAATATCTATATAACTATCCATTAAAATATCTATAATTGGCATCAAAACAGGTGCATACGTTTTCCTTAAAAATTTTGCCTTCTGCAGGTTCATAACGCCATTTTATTTTCATTTTTAGAACAAAGTAATGATTATATTTGACTAAGATGTAATTTCCACAGGTAAATGGCTTGTAAATAGTCTCCATTAAACCTGTCAACTACCACAGATCTCCTCTAAGATGGATAAAACCATGCTAAAGGGTTTCATATTAGTAGTCTGTGAGGTAGAAGGAAAGTGTGTGTGTGTATGTGTGTATGTGAGAAATGATAGTGCAAAATATGGCAGCGTGAAGTGTGTTAGCGTGAAATGTGGCAGTGTGAAGTGTGTTAGTGTGTTATGTGGCAGTGTGAAGTGTGCTAGTGTACGAAATGTGGCTGATGTAAGTGTGTTATTGTGAAATGTGAGATAGTGAGGGATATGTGTAGTGTGGCAGTTTTAGATGTGTGCGTGGTGCGGAAAGTGTGAGGAGTGATAAATTTTTTCAACTTTCTAACGCATTTTACAACACTGTTTTCTTTACTAGAGTTCTTGGATAAATGTTGATTCATAGATAGGTCACATATCCAGTCTAGAGAGAGAGACAATCCTGACAGAGAGGAAATGGAAAGGGAGACTCAAAAAATACCCAGCCTCCATCCTTACCCTCAGCATGATCACCAAAAATATAATCTAAACTCATTTCCCGACTAAATAAGGTATGGCGGGTAAGTAAAAGAAAAGAGAAATATATATACCCATCAGTACCTCGCCCCTGATCAAATTCTGTGACCAGGGAGTGTCGGAGTGATTTTTGAGGGAGGAAAGCAGCGCGCGGCAACTCCAATCAGCTCGTCTACGAACGGGGTCCTGATTTCTGAGGTCATCCTTGCCTTGGCGTCCTTCCCTCACACACACGCACTCTTCTCGCTCTTTCCGCGTCCCTTGTGCTGTCCTGAGAAGGCTGTAAGAGGAATGAAGTGTTAGTGTACGCGTTAATAGTAGGCTACCTGCAGAGAAGAAGGGGAGAACTTAGTAAATCAAGTGGGCTTACAGCATTCGTGAAAAGTTGCATTTTTTATAGTTTACATTGTTGGATTACCCCGTTTTCTTTTTTCCTCTTTATATTTTTTCTCTTTTCTTTTCTTTTTTCTTTCTTTTCTCTCTATTTTTATTTTCCATATCTTTCCTTAGTCCCACTTCCTTCCTTTTCGCTAGGTGGCAAGGCTCACCCATTTTTGCATATACTCCTCGTCGGCTACATCTACTTTCCTTCCCAATCCTATGCTGGGGGGAGGGATGGGGTGTTTTTCTTATCAGTATAACTTGTAGACGTTTATGACCCTCCCCTGCACACAAGACACCACCAGGGAAAGTTGGGTTAAGACTGCACACCTCTTCCTTCTCCTGAATTCTCTCCCTCTCTCTTTCCTTTCGACTTAGTGGGCAGTCCCGTAATATTTTGTGTTTGTCAGTTACACGATTTATTTTCCGTCACAGTAAAGGCATGCGTCGCACATTTGTAGATGTTTGCGTGACGTTAAAGGAACCAATGTAGGAGAAAGTAACGCAATTTGCCGACATGACGGAAGAAATGAGTATAGTGAAATTTGGGATGGAAAGTCTAGAATGGAATCACTTTTTGATAATGGCTTTTTTTGCTCATACTTCCTTATCGCATTGTTTACGGCAGGGTTCTTTTAAATTTTTAACCATTTAAATTATTTCAGTGCGAGAGTGAATTAATCTTGCTGAAAATGGAGGAATTTTTTCTGTACTGCTTTTCGTACTGTCATCTCACAGGAAACTGCACGAGTTATTTTACACTGGAGACCTAAACGATTTATTTTGCTTGTTACATCTTGTTATCCTCTTATGTGTTATTTAAGTCATTCTAATATCGCCATTCTATTCGTAATGAACGTACAAAACTATTTTAATCGTCCGCATGCAAAAATAAATCTTACACACACAAATATATGAGAAGGAATATGCATGTACTAGTAAACTGCAAGAAATTATAGATACTAGGAGGAATACTAGCTGCCAGACGACTATTACTAGGCTACTGCTACTAGAATAATACTATCCTACTTCACCTACCTGACTATTACCATCAGACTATCAGAATCGCGTCGAATGCCCAAAATTAAACTGTATGAGTCAAGTGACCCTCCTTCTCTCTCTTCCTCCTTTCCTCCTCCTCCACTTCCTCCTGCCTTTCTCCCCCCTCCCTCCTTCTTTCCCTCCTCTTCTCCTTTCCTCCTCCTCCCGTATCTCCCCCTTCTCCCTTCTTCTCTCCCTCCTTCTTCCGTCCCTCTCCACATCCTCCCCAGGTTGCCTTCCCTGTCTCCTCCATTCCTTCCTCCTTCAACCTGTGCCAGTCTATCTAACTCCGTCAGTCTACCTCTCAGTCAGTTTATCTATCTATCTACCTGTCTATCTATCTATCAAACGTAGTGACAAATGATACTGAAAGAAGCATGACTTACGTTTAGCTTCATCACACAGAGCAGAAGTGATGGCTGACTGGCTTTCTTCCTGGCTTTCTTCCTGGCTGGCTTTCTTCCTAGCTTTCTTCCTGGCTTTCTTCCTGGCTGGCTTTCTGTCTGGCTGGCTGTGGATTTCTTACTTTCCGTCCGTCTATCTGTCAGCAAAAAAATCATCATCATCATCATCATATTAATCACCGCCACAGTCATCGTCATCATTATCATCATCATCATCATCATATTTATCACGGACACCACTGTGTTCATTTTAATCCCATCATCATCATCATCATCATCATCATCATCATTATCAACCATCCAAGTAATTACCACAAGTCATCATCACCATCTTCATCATCATATTTATCACGGGCATCATTATCATCATTTTAATCCCATCATCATCATCATCATCATCATCATCATCATTATTATTATTATTATTATTATTATTACTACTACTACTACTACTACTACTACTACCACTTCTACTACTACTACTACTGCCACTACTACTACTACTACTACTACTACTATCATCATCACAAAATCTTGCATACTTTATTCTAACCATCTCCAGACGATTTTATTCAGCTCAGGAGAGACGATTTGACCTGGAAGGGTTAGGTAAAGGCTTCATTAACCCCTTTACTGCGAGAGGAGGGCCCTGGAGCTGAGGAAAACCGTCTGAAGGTGGAGGGATTTGAGTAAACGAAGACGCGGAGGGATGAAGGAAAGAGGTGGTGTGAGTTGGAGGGAGGGCTGGCTGATGATGGGGAAGGTGACGCGGAGGCGATTTGTTTGTGGCTATCCTTTATGGGATTAAAGCATCTGGCTATAGAATGAGATCTAAAGCGATAGATGGATAGATAGATAGGTAGATGGCTGGCTGGCTGGCTGGTTGGATGGATGGGGAGATATGTATAGATAGAGAGATAGAGAGATAGGCAGATAGATAGATAGATAGATAGAGAGAGAGAGAGAGAGAGAGAGAGAGAGAGAGAGAGAGAGAGAGAGAGAGAGATGGACAGTTGGATGCGAGACACAGACAGACAGACATACACAGAAACAGAGAGAGAGAGAGAGAGAGAGAGAGAGAGAGAGAGAGAGAATCATCGTACTGAATGGGATAACGTCTCAGTTAATGTTTTTGTCCTTCATTAAATCAGTTTACTTTCCGTCACTCAGTTAAGCATGTCAGTCAGTCAGTCAGTCAGTAGGTCAGTCAGTCAGTCAGGCAACCAATGAATCAGTTAGTTAAGCACTCAAAGTCAGTCAGTCATTGTGGTTGTGTGGAAGTGAGTGAGTGAGTGTGTGTGTGTGTGTGTGTGTGTGTGTGTGTGTGTGTGTGTGTGTGTGTGTGTGTGTGTGTGTGTGTGTGTGTGTGTGTGTGTGTGTGTGTGTGTGTGTGTGTGTGTGTGTGTGTGTGTGTGTGTGTGTGTGTGTGTGTGTGTGTGTGTGTGTGTGTGTGTAGGTAGGTAGGTGTGACAGTGTGTGAAGGTGTGGTAATCTCTTCTTCATCATCTTCGCACGACCAAACCATCTCAGCGAACTTCTCCCAACACATTCCATCTTATCCACACTAACACCGCAGCGTTCCTTTACTTTCCAGACTAATTCAAACGATTTAGTAACGCTGAAAGAACTCGTAGTGTCAAAGAACTAATGAACAATATCCTTGTTTTCCTTTCTGTGCCTCAAGGAGATGGGGATGCTGCTCACTCAAACACTATCTTATCACTAAGGAAATGGGCAAACAGCTCGTGCGTCCTCCCCCTCTCGCGGCCAGAGGGTGACTGGTAGGATTCGGAACTTCTAGGGTTCACAAAAGTTTTAATTCGAGACAAGGTTCGTTTTTATGATGCTGTGTATTTTTTTTTTCATTTTGGTTTTACTCTTTTTATCTTTGTGTTTGATATTCCTCCATTTATATACTTGATTTGTAACAATAGATTAACACGAGAATGTAACGGCGTTGGAACTGGCGATCGAGGAGAAAGCAGGGAGACAGCAGGAGTATGACTGAAAGCAGCAGGGAGAAGCAGGGATGCGACAGAAGAGGCATCAGCGGATTGAAGGGGTTGGCGGAAGATGTTTGAATCTCCCTCAGCCTCTTCATTTAGATGGTTTATTCTGCTGGCTTACTTCTGCTGCCTCCAGTCAAATTTGTTCTTCTACAGGGAAAGACCTTTTTGTTGTTACTGTTGTTGTTCCAGGCTCATTTGAAAGTGAACCCGGTGGACTGCAGGCTCAAGTTTCCCCATTCCTTCAGTCCACCATCCTCCTTTCGCTGGATCGAGGTGGAACTGAGGGACGTTTGTACAGCCGGGCAGTGGAGCCGCCCAGTTCTATCAGTGCCACCACGTGAAGGCGTCCCTCTATAACACCTCGTATTGACGTAACGCATTCTATTAGGTTACTCATGCTGCCTCCAGACGATTTTATTCTCGTAGGTTAAGGAAGCTCCCTAATACCTCTTCCTAAGCGACTTATTTTGCTTATTTACCTTATTGTCCTTCTACGTGTTATTAAATCGTTCCAATATCACCATAATCTGCATAAGTTACGTACAATAGGATATTACCAAGCC